>NC_052334.1:12264245-12567822 GCF_016432855.1 Salvelinus namaycush | reverse complement strand
GAGACCACATACTGTCTAACAGGAACACTGGTAAGGACCACATACTGTCTAACAGGAACACTGACAGAGACCACATACTGTCTAACAGGAACACTGACAGAGACCACATACTGTCTAACAGGAACACTGACAGAGACCACATACTGTCTAACAGGAACACTGACAGAGACCACATACTGTCTAACAGGAACACTGACAGAGACCACATACTGTCTAACAGGAACACTGACAGAGACCACATACTGTCTAACAGGAACACTGGCAGAGACCACATACTGTCTAACAGGAACACTGGCAGAGACCACATACTGTCTAACAGGAACACTGGTAAGGACCACATACTGTCTAACAGGAACACTGACAGAGACCACATACTGTCTAACAGGAACACTGGCAGAGACCACATACTGTCTAACAGGAACACTGGCAGAGACCACATACTGTCTAACAGGAACACTGGTAAGGACCACATACTGTCTAACAGGAACACTGACAGAGACCACATACTGTCTAACAGGAACACTGGTAAGGACCACATACTGTCTAACAGGAACACTGACAGAGACCACATACTGTCTAACAGGAACACTGACAGAGACCACATACTGTCAAACAGGAACACTGACAGAGACCACATACTGTCTAACAGGAACACTGGTAAGGACCACATACTGTCTAACAGGAACACTGACAGAGACCACATACTGTCTAACAGGAACACTGACAGAGACCACATACTGTCTAACAGGAACACTGGTAAGGACCACATACTGTCTAACAGGAACACTGACAGAGACCACATACTGTCTAACAGGAACACTGGCAGAGACCACATACTGTCTAACAGGAACACTGACAGAGACCACATACTGTCTAACAGGAACACTGGTAAGGACCACATACTGTCTAACAGGAACACTGACAGAGACCACATACTGTCTAACAGGAACACTGGCAGAGACCACATACTGTCTAACAGGAACACTGACAGAGACCACATACTGTCTAACAGGAACACTGACCACATACTGTCTAACAGGAACACTGACAGAGACCACATACTGTCTAACAGGAACACTGACCACATACTGTCTAACAGGAACACTGACAGAGACCACATACTGTCTAACAGGAACACTGACAGAGACCACATACTGTCTAACAGGAACACTGACAGAGACCACATACTGTCTAACAGGAACACTGACAGAGACCACATACTGTCTAACAGGAACACTGACAGAGACCACATACTGTCTAACAGGAACACTGGTAAGGACCACATACTGTCTAACAGGAACACTGGTAAGGACCACATACTGTCTAACAGGAACACTGACAGAGACCACATACTGTCTAACAGGAACACTGACAGAGACCACATACTGTCTAACAAGAACACTGGCAGAGACCACATACTGTCTAACAGGAACACTGACAGAGACCACATACTGTCTAACAGGAACACTGACCACATACTGTCTAACAGGAACACTGACAGAGACCACATACTGTCTAACAGGAACACTGGTAAGGACCACATACTGTCTAATAGGAACACTGACAGAGACCACATACTGTCTAACAGGAACACTGACAGAGACCACATACTGTCTAACAGGAACACTGGTAAGGACCACATACTGTCTAACAGGAACACTGGTAAGGACCACATACTGTCTAACAGGAACACTGACAGAGACCACATACTGTCTAACAGGAACACTGACAGAGACCACATACTGTCTAACAGGAACACTGACAGAGACCACATACTGTCTAACAGGAAAACTGACAGAGACCACATACTGTCTAACAGGAACACTGACAGAGACCACATACTGTCTAACAGGAACACTGACAGAGACCACATACTGTCTAACAGGAACACTGACAGAGACCACATACTGTCTAACAGGAACACTGACAGAGACCACATACTGTCTAACAGGAACACTGACAGAGACCACATACTGTCAAACAGGAACACTGACCACATACTGTCTAACAGGAACACTGGCAGAGACCACATACTGTCTAACAGGAACACTGACAGAGACCACATACTGTCTAACAGGAACACTGACAGAGACCACATACTGTCTAACAGGAACACTGACAGAGACCACATACTGTCTAACAGGAACACTGACAGAGACCACATACTGTCTAACAGGAACACTGACAGAGACCACATACTGTCTAACAGGAACACTGACAGAGACCACATACTGTCTAACAGGAACACTGACAGAGACCACATACTGTCTAACAGGAACACTGACAGAGACCACATACTGTCTAACAGGAACACTGACAGAGACCACATACTGTCAAACAGGAACACTGACCACATACTGTCTAACAGGAACACTGGCAGAGACCACATACTGTCTAACAGGAACACTGACAGAGACCACATACTGTCTAACAGGAACACTGGTAAGGACCACATACTGTCTAACAGGAACACTGACAGAGACCACATACTGTCTAACAGGAACACTGACAGAGACCACATACTGTCTAACAGGAACACTGACAGAGACCACATACTGTCTAACAGGAACACTGACAGAGACCACATACTGTCTAACAGGAACACTGACAGAGACCACATACTGTCTAACAGGAACACTGGTAAGGACCACATACTGTCTAACAGGAACACTGACAGAGACCACATACTGTCTAACAGGAACACTGACAGAGACCACATACTGTCTAACAGGAACACTGACAGAGACCACATACTGTCTAACAGGAACACTGGTAAGGACCACATACTGTCTAACAGGAACACTGGTAAGGACCACATACTGTCTAATAGGAACACTGACAGAGACCACATACTGTCTAACAGGAACACTGACAGAGACCACATACTGTCTAACAGGAACACTGGTAAGGACCACATACTGTCTAATAGGAACACTGACAGAGACCACATACTGTCTAACAGGAACACTGACAGAGACCACATACTGTCTAACAGGAACACTGGAATCCACAAACAGGTGTAGGCTCCACCCCGCAGCCTCCATTGGAACAAACAGGGACAGTTCAGGGGGCGTTTTTATTAAGTGTCTCTCAGTAGTAGTGCTGATTCAGAATCAGTTTAGCCTTTTAGATCACAATGAATAAGATTACATGGACATGGGGGACCTGATTCTACTTTGAGATTATTTGTGAACACAGGCCTTGGTCTCTGTTTCAAAACGGTTTCTCTCTACTATTCTGATACACCCATCTTTGCACAACAGAGTTGGAATTCTATTGCACGAAACAACCACAGGTATTCCCCTACTCTATTCTTCTGACTGTTGTGTTCTTAACTAGCTCCTGAAAGGGAAGTAGCAGATCAGTGGGAAAAGTGCTGACAACACACCAGTGATCACAGACTGGAGGCCTCATCTGCAGATGTGATACATCATTGATCTTTCTATTAGATGAGAGTGCAAGGCCGCATCCCAAATGAAACCCTACTACCTATACAGCGCAATGGGTAAAAGTAGGTCACTATAAAGGAAATATAGTGCCGTTTGGGACACCGCCTGAATCAATGGCCCGCTAACTTTTCTGCCACTACCTCTCTTAAGTGTTCTGACTGCAATCTTTAGCAGCGCTGGGCCGGGCCAGTTGAGAAGAGGAGATGAGAAAGAACAATCAATGTCTTAATGAGAAAATTGGAGCTTTGACATGTACTGTTCCTTCACGACAGACTGCTTGGACTCAAAGAAAACCATGAGGCATAGCTTTCAATGAGGTGTAGACTTATAAACAGAACAGCTAAATTGCTATTGTTCTAGCTCAACACCAAAGAGTGTTCAGCTACTTGAATCAAGGAGACGAGGTATAGTTATTCTATTCAGTTCAAAGGTCAGTCAATATTTCAGCATGGATGCAAACCCCATTTGAACTCATTTTTGAGGGACATTGTGGGATTCCTAAACATGAGGATTTTGGTTTGTGGCTTTACAAAGCAGTTGAGCTTTAAGTAGCGTTTAGCATATAATCAGATGGACAACAGCACTCGCAATACTATCACAGAGCCCCACACAGTCCCTGTACCACAGAGCCCCACACACACCACTGAAGGGGAGATGCTACCAGAGGCTCCCAGGCCACAGCTATGCTGTAGTCTGCATCAATGCTGGCTGGGCTCAGCTCCACAGGTATGGGGTGGTCCCAACCAGGACTAGGGGCTGGGCTCAGTTCCACAGGCATGGGGTGGACCCGAACAGGACTAGTGGCTGGGCTCAGCTCCACAGGCATGGGGTGGACCAGAACAAGACTAGTGGCTGGGCTCAGCTCCACAGGCATGGGGTGGACCAGAACAAGACTAGTGGCTGGGCTCAGCTCCACAGGTATGGGGTGGTCCCAACCAGGACTAGGGGCTGGGCTCAGTTCCACAGGCATGGGATGGACCCGAACAGGACTAGTGGCTGGGCTCAGCTCCACAGGCATGGGGTGGACCAGAACAAGACTAGTGGCTGGGCTCAGCTCCACAGGCATGGGGTGGACCAGAACAAGACTAGTGGCTGGGCTCAGCTCCACAGGCATGGGGTGGACCAGAACAGGACTAGTGGCTGGGCTCAGCTCCACAGGCATGGGGTGGACCAGAACAGGACTAGTCCTTGTGCAGTGAAAGGACCCAGTTCTCACATATCAGTCCTGCACAGCACAAGGCTTTTCCCGCAATGGTTAGGGTAAAGGTTATGGCTATGGTTAGGGTTAAGGTTCGGGTAAGGGTTAAGGTTTGGGTAAGGGTTAGCGTGACCAAGTTAGCCACGCCCTGCTATATCTGTAAAGGGGTTAAGGGTTATCATGCGGTTAAGGGATAGGATACTATGTAACCAGTTCCTGTTCTCACCGATATCTGAGGTAGTGCTGTCCTCTGGCTCGGTTACCTGTAAATCCCTGTAAAATGACCATGAAGTACAGGCTTATAAATCGCCTGTTGGCATACATTTTAGAGCCAACACTGCTTACCAATAGGGCAAATCCAAATCAGCTCCACTGTGCAACATAATGTCATCCTCCTCGCCAGTCGACCAGCCTGTTCTCCAGAGTCTCTCTGTGTTGGATGGAGCTGAAGACAGGGTGTGGGGTTGTAGGGGTTCTGCAAGGTAGCACAGGGCCGTGGTGCATAGCTGCAGGAAAAGAGACCAGACCGTTCAACTCTATAGGAGCATCAAGGAGCTCCTCCTCATCCTCCTCTGGATCCTGATGGAAAGAATGAAAATAATAAATTTTCATTGTAAGAAATGGATGGGTGTGGAACGCTACATAGATACGCTAGTAGAATATTTAAAGGTATGATTGAAGGTGCTCTTTGGTTTCATGGGGAGGATAAAACAAGGCCACTCTTCAATGTTCATATAATATTAAAATGTCTTTAATTCTGTTCTACTGAACATGCCAATATTCCTTATCGATCTGCTAATGCAAGTGTATTCTGCTCGATTCAAACATCTGCATTATTCTTCATTGTTGGAGCAACTGTCAATAACATGAGGAAAGGTTGAGACAAAAAAATCTATTTAGGATTGTAGATTCCTTGCTCTGACTTTATGGCCTCAGTTTAGTATATTTTGGTCACTGGTTTTCATTACTTACAGATTCCTTGGCAGTAAAGTCATGGAAGGCTGAGCTGTTTCAAATATCTCATTTCCAATGAATACTCTCCAGAGTGGGAGAGAGAGAGTGAGAGAGAGAGCGAGAGGGGATAGAGGGGAAAGAGAAAGAGAGAGAGGGGGGAGAGGGGATAGAGGGGAAAGAGAAAGAGAGAGATGGGGAGAGGGGAGAGAGATGGGGGGGGGAGTAGAGGAGAAAGAGAAAGAGAGAGAGAGACAGAAGAGAGAGAGGAAAGAGAGAACGAGAGGGAAAGTAGGGCTCGTCGGCCAAAAGGAGAATGTTTGAAGTTTACTGCTTCTTCAAAACATTGAACTAAATAAATAAATAAATAAATAGAGTTAAAGGCTGAAGCGTTTAGAGGTGGGGACACTTTAGTAGCTGGTACAGGGTTGAGTAACACCACAGAGTCAGACCATGTTTCATTATGGCTCTCATAATGGGGTTTTGAAAAACACTAAATACTTTATTAGGTTTTTGGGAGAAGTTAATGAGTGATTGCAGGGAAAAAACACAATTAAAAAATTGCTTAATTATGGGCAATTGTTCCAGATCAAATTAAAACTTTTACAGCCTTAACTATTTTGGAAACGTGTGTGTTATTGGAACAATTTTTCTAATCCAAATTACCACAGTTGAAATAATGAGGGAGGACTGAGTAACCCAGACAGTGATTCACCAGCAGGCAGCAACTGAACTCTATAGTTGCATTCCAAATGGCTCCCTATTCCCTATGTAATGCATTTATTTTTGACCAGGGCCCATAAAGCCCTGTTCGAAAGTAGTGCACTAAATAGGGGATTGGGTGCCATTTGGGACACAGCCTGTTTATGCCAAATGTAGAACACCCCTATCCTCTCCCATCCCCTCCTTAAACTATTTCCATTACATATCAATTCCACACAGAGCTAAGGTACATTTCAATCTCCTTTTGTTTGAGAATGTAATTCAACTCCCGACCAAAAGAGGGCACTGTGGAACTGCACAGATTTTCCTCAATTCAAACCCCTTATTTTATTCCAATACTTTTCTTTCTCTTTCTGTTCTTTCTGACAGCTAAGAAGTCCGTTGTTCTCAGTACCTTCCTAAGCCTCCATACACACTGATAACAGCAGTAGCATTTCTATGTTAACCAACTGTTTGCCCTTGTATGACTGTGTGGAAGCGTCCTTAATGCCCAATTTGCTGTAGTGCTGCTTTGGCTGCTTGTTAGCAGTACATATGGAAAGCGTATGGCTTTGTGTGGACTTGCTGATTGAGGAGATGTATGTTTAGATAATATACAACTTCCTGGGGAAGTAACTTCTCTTCTGGAGTGCTGCTAGAGGAAAAGTGCATCAATCAAAGAAGAGAAAACAACAGGTAGTGAAAATGTAGGCCTATTTTTGACAAGATATTGTCATGAAATCAATATCCATTTAGAAGGATTTGTGCCTGTGAAAATGCATTTTAGAGTTGTGTCTGACGATGCGTAGAAGTGAGGAGAAATGCAAAGTTCTGTGGCACTGCTCTGAATCTCATTTACATACAACGGTGACCCACTGTACACTGTGTGAAAAGAATCTATTCCTTTTGCAATATTTAAATCAGCCTTCCAGGGAGGTGAATGTCAAGGGAGGGGTTAAAAGTGTTGGAGGCAGCAGACCTGATTTCTAGAGGCCCTTGAGCCGGTGACTCAGATGTCACGTACTTCCCGGAGACCCGGAGACCCAACACACAGGGCTGAGCTGGGCTCTGCCCACACAATCGCACGCATGCAGACACACACACAGAGAAACTTTCAAATGTAATCTCTCTAGCTGGGCAATGTCAGCAACCTCCAGGAAATGTGTTCCGGGGGAAACCCCCTTCTCCTTCTCATGCCCCTCTTCGTCATGTGTTCCCTCCACACTATGCAATAAGAATATGGATTGATTATAGTCTTTTATTTAACCTGTGTCTATCTATGTGGGCAAAAAGACAATTAGCACACGTTCCCTCCGTTGTGGCAGACGTGCAGAACATGCTATAGGGATGACAAATGCCTGGAAAACCTATTATTATTGATTGCGTCGTGCTGACATTCTAAGATGTGTACAGCTATTGACCGAAAAAGTAAACAACACCCTGGGAGAGAGAGGCCATTATGAAGCGCCTTCAATTCATCCTGCTTTTCATATACAGTTGAAGTCGGACGTTTACATACAACTTAGCCAAATACATTTAAACTCAGTTTTTCACAATTCCTGACATTTAATCCGAGTAAAAATTCCCTGTTTTAGGTCAGTTAGGATCACCACTTTATTTTAAGAATGTGAAATGTCAGAATAATAGTAGAGAGAGAATGATTTATTTCAGCTTTTATTTCAGAAGTTTACATACACTCAATTAGTATTTGGTAGCATTGCCTTTAAATTGTTTAACTTGGGTCAAACGTTTCAGGTAGCCTTCCACAAGCTTCCCACAATACGTTGGGTGAATTTTGGCCCATTCCTCCTGACAGAGCTGGTGTAACTGAGTCAGGTTTGTAGGCCTCCTTGCTCGCACACACTTTTTCAGTTCTGCCCACACATTTTCTATAGGATTGAGGTCAGGGCTTTGTGATGGCCATTCCAATAACTTGATTTTGTTGTCCTTAAGCCATTTTGCCACAACTTTGGAAGTATGCTTGGGGTCATTGTCCATTTGGAAGACCCATTTGCGACCAAACTTTAACTTCCTGACTGATGTCTTGAGATGTTGCTTCAATATATCCACAACATTTTCCTTCCTCACGATGCCATCTATTTTGTGAAGTGCACCAGTCCCTCCTGCAGCAAATCACCCCACAACATGATGCTGCCACCCCCGTGCTTCACGGTTTGAATGGTGTTCTTCGGCTTGCAAGCCTCCCCCTTTTTCCTCCAAACATAACGATTGGCATTATGGCCAAACAGTTCTATTTTTGTTTCATCAGACCAGAGGACATTTCTCCAAAAAGTACGATCTTTGTCCCCATGTGCATGTCGATATAGGACTCGTCTTACTGTGAATATAGATACTTTTGTACCTGTTTCCTACAGCATCTTCACAAGGTCCTTTGCTGTTATTCTGAGATTGATTTGCACTTTCGCACCAAAGTACGCATCTCCTTCCTGAGCGGTATGATGGCTGCGTGGTCCCATGGTGTTTATACTTGCGTACTATTGTTTGTACAGATGAACATGGTACCTTCAGGCGTTTGGAAATTGCCCCCAAGGATGAACCAGACGATGAACCAGACTTTTGAGGTCTTGGCTGATTTCTTTTGATTTTCCCATGATGTCAAGCAAAGAGGCATTGAGTTTGAAGGTAGGCCTTGAAATACATCCACAGGTACACCTCCAATTGACTCAAATGATGTCAATTAGCCTACCTAAAGCCATGACATCATTTTCTGGAATTTTCCAAGCTGTTTAAATGCACAGTCAACTTAGTGTGTGTAAACTTCTGGCCCACTGGAATTGTGATACAGTGAATTATAAGTGAAATAATCTGTCTGTAAACAATTGTTGGAAAAATTACTTGTGTCATGCACAAAGTAGATGTCCTAACCGACTTGCCAAAACTATAGTTTGTTAACAAGAAATTTGTGGACACGCCCTGACCGTAGATTACTTTGTATGTTTCTATTTTTTGTTTGGTCAGGGTGTGATGTGGGTGGGCATTCTATGTTTGTATGTCTAGGTTTTGTATTTCTATGTTTTGGCTGGGTATGGTTCTTAATCAGGGACAGCTGTCTTTCGTTGTCTCTGATTGAGAACCATACTTAGGTAGCCTGTTTTCCCACTGTTAGTTGTGGGTGGTTATTTTCTGTTTAGTGTTGGTTGCACCTTGCAGAACTGTTTCGGCTATTCTTTTTGTTATTTTGTATTCAGTGTTCAGTCAGTTAATCCCACCAAAGTGTCCGATTTCAAATATGCTTTTCAGCGAAAGCACTACAAACGATTATGTTAGGTCACCACCAAACCACAATAAGCACAGCCATTTTTCCAGCGAAAGAGAGCTTTCACAAAAAGCAGAAAGAGATAAATTTAATCACTAACCTTTGATGATCTTCATCAGATGACACTCATAGGACTTCATGTTACACAATACATGCATGTTTTGTTTGATAAAGTTCATATTTATATAAAAAAATCTGAGTTTACATTGGCGCGTTACATTCACTAGTTCCAAAAACATCAAGTGATTTTGCATAGCCACATCGTTTCAACAGAAATACTCATCATAAATGTAGATGATAATACAAGTTATACACATGGAATTATAGATATACCTCTCCTTAATGCAACCGCTGTGTCAGATTTCAAAAAAACTTTACGGATAAAGCAAATCATGCAATAATCTGAGACGGAGCTCAGAACAATAGCCAAATTAGCCGCCATGTTGGGGTCAACAGAAACCAGAAAATACATGATAAATGTTTCCTTACCTTTGATGAACTTCCTCAGAATGCAGTCCTAGGAATCCCAGGTCCACAATAAATGCTTGATTTGTTCGATAATGTGCGTTATTTATGTTCAATTAGCTACTTTGGTTAGCGCGTTAGCGGTAAACAATTCCAAAGTCACAAACGCATCCACTATAACGTGGCGAAATGTCCAAAAGTTCCGTAACAGTCAGTAGAAACATGTCAAACGATAAAATGAATCAATCTTTAGAATGTTGTTAACATACATCTTGAATAACGTTCCAACCGGAGAATTAGATTGACTTCAGAAGAGCGCTGGAACGGAGGTCCTCCTCATGTGAAGGCGCGTGTTCAATGCGTGGTCACCTCATGGCAGTGATTACTAATTCCTGTCTCCTTCGGCCCCCCTTCACATTAGAGTCATCAGACAAAGTTCTATTGACTGTTGACATCTAGTGGAAGCCGTAGGAAGTGAAAACTCATCAATATCTCGCTGTAATTTCAATGAGAGCGTGGTTGAAAATCTGCCACCTCAGAAACAATTCAAACAGGAAGTGGAACTTCTCAGGTTTTTGCCTGCCATATGAGTTCTGTTATACTCACAGACATAATTCAAACAGTTTTAGAAACTTCAGAGTGTTTTCTATCCAATACGAATAATAATATGCATATATTAGCAACTAGGACTGAGGAGCAGGCAGTTTACTATGGGCACCTCTGTGCACCTTTCATCCAAGCTACTCAATACTGCCCCTGAAGCCATAAGTAGTTAAGCGAATAAAGATGAACACGTACCCCGCTGCATTTTGGTTTGACGATTCCTCTTCTTCTTCCGATGAATGCTGTGACAGTGGAGTGGTTGAAAAACTCGTTTTAATGACTCCAACCTAAGTGTATATAAACTTCCGACTTCAACTGTACAATCCAATCAATCCAACGCAATGGGCCGATCTAAATCAATGGCAGCCTCTCACAGAGTCTTGCCCGTCAAAATGTTGAAGCTATGGTAGAAAAACTATTCTTCAAGCTCAATGATTTGTTTCAAAGCGATTGCCGGAGGTGACAATACTAGCACCATTCAGGAGTGTGTTCATGATTGTTCCATACATACAGTACACTCACCCCGTGTAGTGTGGTCTCTGAGGGCCATGAATCAAGTTGGAAGGTTTATTACATTAGTTGAATGACCTCACCCCAGCTCAGGCTCTCTAACTGTGAAACCTCAGTGTTGGCCCAGCTTCATTCACACACTGTACCACACAGCACAGGATTACAGGAGAGCCTCCCTATTCAGCAGAAACACACCGCTATGACTGACTGAGGGGCCTGTGATATATGGGGTAAATGTACTGGTTGCTGTGGTAAACACACACAAGAACATGCCTGATTCAAACGCTTTATTTGCTTGATTAATTTACCATTGACTCCCTTTGCAGCATGTCAGTAATATATGGAGTACAATATACTGGGTAGTTTGGGTCCTGGATGCTGATTGGCTTAAACAGTATTCTAGCCATGTATATATCAGACAATATACCATGGGTATGAGGCAAAGGTACTTGTTAACTGTTCTGATTAGGTTAGTAACCAGTTTATAAAATCAATAAATAAAGAGAGAGAAAGAAAGAGGGGTGAGAGCGAGAGGGGTAGAGGGAAAGCGAGAGAGAGGGGAGAGAGCAAGGGGGATAGAGGGAGAGCGAGAGAGGAGAGAAAAAGGGGGGTAGAGGGTAGTGAGAGAGCAGGGGGGTAGAGGGAGAGCGAGAGAGAGAGCAGGGGTATAGAGGGAGAGCGCGAGAGAGAGGAGAGAGAGAGGAGAGATCAGGGGGGTAGAGGGAGAGCGAGAGAGGTAGTGAGAGAGCAGGGGGGGAGAGGGAGACCGAGAGGTAGTGAGAGAGGTAGTGAGAGAGCAGCGGGGGTAGAGGGAGAGAGAGAGAGTTAGTGAGAGAGGTAGTGAGAGAGCAGGGGGGTAGAGGGCGAGAGAGAGAGAGTTAGTGAGAGCGCAGGGGGGGTAGAGGGAGAGCGAGAGCGTTAGTGAGAGAGGTAGTGAGAGAGCAGGGGGGTAGAGGGAGAGCGAGAGAGGTAGTGAGAGAAGAAGGGGGTAGAGGGAGAGCGAGAGAGGTAGTGAGAGAGCAGGGGGGTGGAGGGAGAGCGAGAGAGGTAGTGAGAGAGCAGGGGGGGTAGAGGGAGAGCGAGAGAGGTAGTGAGAGAGGTAGTGAGAGAGCAGGGGGTGTAGAGGGAGAGCGAGAGAGATAGTGAGAGAGCAGGGGGGTAGAGGGAGAGCAAGAGAGGTAGTGAGAGAGCAAGAGAGGTAGTGAGAGAGCAGGGGGGTAGAGGGAGAGCAAGAGAGGTAGTGAGAGAGGTAGTGAGAGAGCAAGTCAGAAAAGAAAGCAATAGAGGAGATGGGGTGAGAGAGGTGGACCAAACAGAGCAGGCCAATATTTGCCAGGGGATTCACTACCTCAGTGAGTTGCAGGGACAAAATGGAAAATTGGTAACAACACACTTGACACACTTGATTGCTCAGAGAGTAGCTAGTGTTCATAGAAAAATAACAAATTGAGGTCTACCGTGTTCTAACAGATAACCAAAGAACAGCGGAACATGTTTTATTCTCTAGAATATAGCCCCCAGTCAGTGTGGAATGCTAGAATATCAAGTACATACAGTATCAAGATGGTTCTCAACTGAAAGATTCCTCTGGCAAAGCAATTTCTTCCTAGCAGGGTGAAAGGGATGAGAACACATTTAGACCACTAGTGAAAACTGGATGGCAGACCACGGGAATCTTTCAGCAATTCTAGGACATAACCAAAGCTGAAATCAACATAATTAGTGTGTGACTGAGGCCGTATTGTGAGGAGGAAGAAGGAAGTTGGCTAGGGATGATGCTCACTGCAGCAGTCAGGCAGCAGCCATAGCTCTACAGGCAGCTCTGCTTTGTCCTCGCATCGACTGACTCCCACTACAAGCACAGAGATCGAGATGCCGCATCCGTTGCCAGGCAACCAGATGTGACTGCGTGACTCAAGCTGAGCTGAATTTGTGAGAGAGAGTGTGAATGGCCGGGACCTTTTAGTGTGAGTAGCACTGCGGCCTGGCAGGCTCCACCACAGCCTTAATATACATTCACTTCCACACACACACACTCCATGCAGACACGATGGAAATACTAATGTGGGAGCAACACACACGAGCGTGGGCACACACACGCATACACCCTCTCCCTCCGTATCTCATCGCAAAAAATGCGTTGCGCTTCATGAAGAGAGTAAACACAGCAAATGAATCTCTCCTATAAGCTAGCAGCTGCCACTGTGTGAAGCAGGGCCAAGCTCAGATGGCCAGACAGCCATCTGCATTCCCTAAATGGTCTGTCATCAGCTGCTATATTGGAGACATCAGAGGCTCTCTGTCCACAACACACATCACAGCCAGACCAGAATAGAAACATTACTGGGAAAGGCTTGCAGCTAGTGGCCTGCGAAAGGCTGTGTGTGCGTCCCAAAGGGCACCCTATTCCCTATATAGTGCACTACGTTTGACCAGGGCCCATAGGGTGGGTGGGGGAGGAAGGGAGAAAAGTATGGTACATTTCAATTTGAGTTGACGCATATTCATTGGGGTCTTATCACTGTACTGTACCTGTATGTCTGGAGGTGGATCAGCAGCAGGTGGAGGAGCTGGGCTCAGGCTGGGGGTTGGTGTTGGGCTGAACCTGGTGCATTCAGAGATTTAGACATGAGATGCATGATTAAGATGCAGAACTATACAGTACACACAATGATGCCATTACATTTGGGATGATCCTGAAATACACAACCAGGCAGATATTGAAGCTGACTGATGAGGTTACCCTTACTTGTACTTGGAGCTGTGGTTGTCTTCTGCTCTGCTCAGACCACCTCTAGGATAGCCACGGTGGGTTTGGGGGGCAGGGGCCGGTCTGGGTTGGGAGGGGGACATGGAGGTGGTCACTATCACTGGCCGGTCACTTATGAGGACACAGGAGGGCTGGGGCCAATCCATCCACTCTGGGCTGGCCTGGAGGTAGAGAGAGGAAGAATGATCAAATACTGACTCAATTACACACACAAAAAGCATCGACAGTAGATAATAACATCAAACAAACTATAGTATGCTGAAGAGAGTCAAACAGAGATATTTACTGGTAAGTGTGTAGGCAATACTCAAAAACACTTGCGTCTGGTTACATCATGGCACTGAGCTACTGTCGAAGAGTTAAAAAAGGAAAGTCACCTAGGAAGAAAAACTGTTGTTTATTGTTTTAGGCACTAATGTTTTAGGCATGATGATACATGCGAGGGAGGCTATAATATAGCAACTGGATGCACTTGAGCAGAGAGAGTATAGCTACGTCTCTCTCTCTCCATCTCTAACCTCCAGCTCCAGCTCATACATACAGTATATCCCCTTGGAGCAGAGAAGATGGTATTCCAGCCCTATTTACACAACACGGGGTAGTGAACAGTGAAGAGCATTACGTGCTGGGCGTACTGAGAGGAGCTCCCACGACTGGCTTTCTCTGCCTGTGGAACACAAAGCACAAAGCACAGTGAGGCGAAACACACCTGGCTCTTATTTCGCATGAGCTGCTATTCTGTTTTGTTGTGGGCTGTAAATAATAACTCCCATCATGCATCACTCTTTTATCCTCCAAACAGCTGGCAACCTGGGACGCTGGCCGCTCCACCCGCTCCGCTCGGCGCTCGCAAAGATTAGCATCTATTTGGCGAGGGGGCGTTGGAGAAAACTAGATCAAGTGTAGTTAGGTTGTATCATTTGTTCTTGGACTCGTTGGTGAAGGCTTCTGTTGATGAGTTCCACCTATTAAGAGACATGTGACCATGCAGACCAGCCCAGGCCTAAACCACCACCACCACAACCAGCACTGTAATGTAACCCACAGGATCACGTTAACATAAGTCTGCTCAGAGCAGAGCGGACTAGAGCAAGCTGTGCTTTATGATTTCCATAACTTGGCTGAATGGCATCCAAACAGTGGCTTATTTTTTTCGTTCGGAGCAAGTGGGTCTTAGTCATTTCGTTCGGGGCAAGTGGGTCTTAGTCATTTTGTTCGGAGCAAGTGGGTCTTAGTCATTTTGTTCGGAGCAAGTGGGTCGGAGTCATTTTGTTCGGAGCAAGTGGGTCTGAGCCATTTCGTTCGGGGCAAGTGGGTCAGAGTCATTTTGTTCGGAGCAAGTGGGTCTGAGTCATTTCGTTCGGGGCAAGTGGGTCAGAGTCATTTTGTTCGGAGCAAGTGGGTCTTAGTCATTTCGTTCGGGGCAAGTGGGTCAGAGTCATTTTGTTCGGAGCAAGTGGGTCAGAGTCATTTCGTTCGGGGCAAGTGGGTCTGAGTCATTTCGTTCGGGGCAAGTGGGTCTGAGTCATTTCGTTCGGGGCAAGTGGGTCTGAGTCATTTCGTTCGGGGCAAGTGGGTCTGAGTCATTTCGTTCGGGGCAAGTGGGTCTGAGTCATTTCGTTCGGGGCAAGTGGGTCTGAGTCATTTCGTTCGGGGCAAGTGGGTCTGAGTCATTTCGTTCGGGGCAAGTGGGTCTGAGTCATTTCGTTCGGGGCAAGTGGGTCTGAGTCATTTCGTTCGGGGCAAGTGGGTCTGAGTCATTTCGTTCGGAGCAAGTGGGTCTGAGTCATTTCGTTCGGGGCAAGTGGGTCTGAGTCATTTCGTTCGGGGCAAGTGGGTCTGAGTCATTTCGTTCGGAGCAAGTGGGTCGGAGTCATTTCGTTCGGGGCAAGTGGGTCAGAGTCATTTTGTTCGGAGCAAGTGGGTCTGAGTCATTTCGTTCGGGGCAAGTGGGTCAGAGTCATTTCGTTCGGGGCAAGTGGGTCTGAGTCATTTCGTTCGGGGCAAGTGGGTCTGAGTCATTTCGTTCGGGGCAAGTGGGTCTGAGTCATTTCGTTCGGGGCAAGTGGGTCTGAGTCATTTCGTTCGGGGCAAGTGGGTCGGAGTCATTTCGTTCGGGGCAAGTGGCTCTGTGGGCAGTTGTGAAACAGCTGACAGAAAGAAAAATAAATGCACATTTGGAGTGGTCCTCCTTCTCCCAAGGCTGGCGATGCATTCCAAATGGCACCCTATTCCCTATATAGTGCACTACTTTAGACTAGAGCCCCATGGGTCCTGGTTAAAATTAGTGCACTATATAGGGAACAGGGAGCCATTTGGGACATAGGGTGGCTGAAAAAAATTTGAACTGGAAGGACCACAAGGACAAAATAACAGATAATGAGAAACAAGGAACAGACAAACTGTCGCAGAAATGTTGGAATTCAAACCCAGCGACCAACAACATGCACGACATGCGAGAGCAAGAGAGTCAGTGAGTATGCTGGTAGTCCTGAGCTGCCTCTGTATGTCTGTGTCGGAGGGAGTAGGAGTAAGAGTGGGAGCATCTGCAGAAGATGAAAGGGCTGGCAGGCCCCTGGAGGACTCCACCATTCCCAGCCTCCTCCCTCCCCGGGGATTCACAGCACAGCCAGAGAAGAAGAATTAGGCCAGCTCTAATCTATACCCTCACAATGTGACAAACTGTCTCTGACTAGCTAATGTACACACTCAGTGGGAAAGACAGAAACTTTCAGCAAAGGCATAGTTAGGTGTGTCTGAGTATGGTCTAGTGGTAGTGCTGCCAACTCCTAGTTAGGTGTGTCTGAGTATGGTCTAGTGGTAGTGCTGCCAACTCCTAGTTAGGTGTGTCTGAGTATGGTCTAGTGGTAGTGCTGCCAACTCCTAGTTAGGAGTGTCTGGGTATGGTCTAGTGGTAGTGCTGCCAACTCCTAGTTAGGTGTGTCTGAGTATGGTCTAGTGGTAGTGCTGCCAACTCCTAGTTAGGTGTGTCTGGGTATGGTCTAGTGGTAGTGCTGCCAACTCCTAGTTAGGTGTGTCTGAGTATGGTCTAGTGGTAGTGCTGCCAACTCCTAGTTATGTGTGTCTGAGTATGGTCTAGTGGTAGTGCTGCCAACTCCTAGTTAGGTGTGTCTGAGTATGGTCTAGTGGTAGTGCTGCCAACTCCTAGTTAGGTGTGTCTGAGTATGGTCTAGTGGTAGTGCTGCCAACTCCTAGTTAGGAGTGTCTGGGTATGGTCTAGTGGTAGTGCTGCCAACTCCTAGTTAGGTGTGTCTGAGTATGGTCTAGTGGTAGTGCTGCCAACTCCTAGTTAGGTGTGTCTGGGTATGGTCTAGTGGTAGTGCTGCCAACTCCTAGTTATGTGTGTCTGAGTATGGTCTAGTGGTAGTGCTGCCAACTCCTAGTTATGTGTGTCTGAGTATGGTCTAGTGGTAGTGCTGCCAACTCCTAGTTAGGTGTGTCTGAGTATGGTCTAGTGGTAGTGCTGCCAACTCCTAGTTAGGTGTGTCTGAGTATGGTCTAGTGGTAGTGCTGCCAACTCCTAGTTAGGTGTGTCTGGGTATGGTCTAATGGTAGTGCTGCCAACTCCTAGTTAGGTGTGTCTGAGTATGGTCTAGTGGTAGTGCTGCCAACTCCTAGTTAGGTGTGTCTGAGTATGGTCTAGTGGTAGTGCTGCCAACTCCTAGTTAGGAGTGTCTGGGTATGGTCTAGTGGTAGTGCTGCCAACTCCTAGTTAGGAGTGTCTGGGTATGGTCTAGTGGTAGTGCTGCCAACTCCTAGTTAGGTGTGTCTGGGTATTGTCTAGTGGTAGTGCTGCCAACTCCTAGTTAGGTGTGTCTGGGTATGGTCTAGTGGTAGTGCTGCCAACTCCTAGTTAGGTGTGTCTGGGTATGGTCTAGTGGTAGTGCTGCCAACTCCTAGTTAGGTGTGTCTGAGTATGGTCTAGTGGTAGTGCTGCCAACTCCTAGTTAGGTGTGTCTGGGTATGGTCTAGTGGTAGTGCTGCCAACTCCTAGTTAGGTGTGTCTGAGTATGGTCTAGTGGTAGTGCTGCCAACTCCTAGTTAGGTGTGTCTGGGTATGGTCTAGTGGTAGTGCTGCCAACTCCTAGTTAGGTGTGTCTGAGTATGGTCTAGTGGTAGTGCTGCCAACTCCTAGTTAGGTGTGTCTGGGTATGGTCTAGTGGTAGTGCTGCCAACTCCTAGTTAGGTGTGTCTGAGTATGGTCTAGTGGTAGTGCTGCCAACTCCAAGTTAGGAGTGTCTGAGTATGGTCTAGTGGTAGTGCTGCCAACTCCTAGTTAGGTGTGTCTGAGTATGGTCTAGTGGTAGTGCTGCCAACTCCTAGTTAGGTGTGTCTGAGTATGGTCTAGTGGTAGTGCTGCCAACTCCTAGTTAGGTGTGTCTGAGTATGGTCTAGTGGTAGTGCTGCCAACTCCTAGTTAGGTGTGTCTGAGTATGGTCTAGTGGTAGTGCTGCCAACTCCTAGTTATGTGTGTGAGTATGGTCTAGTGGTAGTGCTGCCAACTCCTAGTTAGGTGTGTCTGAGTATGGTCTAGTGGTAGTGCTGCCAACTCCTAGTTAGGTGTGTCTGAGTATGGTCTAGTGGTAGTGCTGCCAACTCCTAGTTAGGTGTGTCTGAGTATGGTCTAGTGGTAGTGCTGCCAACTCCTAGTTAGGTGTGTCTGAGTATGGTCTAGTGGTAGTGCTGCCAACTCCTAGTTAGGTGTGTCTGAGTATGGTCTAGTGGTAGTGCTGCCAACTCCTAGTTAGGAATGTCTGAGTATGGTCTAGTGGTAGTGCTGCCAACTCCTAGTTAGGTGTGTCTGAGTATGGTCTAGTGGTAGTGCTGCCAACTCCTAGTTAGGTGTGTCTGAGTATGGTCTAGTGGTAGTGCTGCCAACTCCTAGTTAGGTGTGTCTGAGTATGGTCTAGTGGTAGTGCTGCCAACTCCTAGTTAGGTGTGTCTGAGTATGGTCTAGTGGTAGTGCTGCCAACTCCTAGTTAGGTGTGTCTGAGTATGGTCTAGTGGTAGTGCTGCCAACTCCTAGTTAGGTGTGTCTGAGTATGGTCTAGTGGTAGTGCTGCCAACTCCTAGTTAGGTGTGTCTGAGTATGGTCTAGTGGTAGTGCTGCCAACTCCTAGTTAGGTGTGTCTGAGTATGGTCTAGTGGTAGTGCTGCCAACTCCTAGTTAGGTGTGTCTGAGTATGGTCTAGTGGTAGTGCTGCCAACTCCTAGTTAGGTGTGTCTGAGTATGGTCTAGTGGTAGTGCTGCCAACTCCTAGTTAGGTGTGTCTGAGTATGGTCTAGTGGTAGTGCTGCCAACTCCTAGTTAGGTGTGTCTGAGTATGGTCTAGTGGTAGTGCTGCCAACTCCTAGTTAGGTGTGTCTGAGTATGGTCTAGTGGTAGTGCTGCCAACTCCTAGTTAGGTGTGTCTGAGTATGGTCTAGTGGTAGTGCTGCCAACTCCTAGTTAGGTGTGTCTGAGTATGGTCTAGTGGTAGTGCTGCCAACTCCTAGTTAGGTGTGTCTGAGTATGGTCTAGTGGTAGTGCTGCCAACTCCTAGTTAGGTGTGTCTGAGTATGGTCTAGTGGTAGTGCTGCCAACTCCTAGTTAGGTGTGTCTGAGTATGGTCTAGTGGTAGTGCTGCCAACTCCTAGTTAGGTGTGTCTGAGTATGGTCTAGTGGTAGTGCTGCCAACTCCTAGTTAGGAATGTCTGAGTATGGTCTAATGGTAGTGCTGCCAACTCCTAGTTAGGAGTGTCTGGGTATGGTCTAGTGGTAGTGCTGCCAACTCCTAGTTATGTGTGTCTGGGTATGGTCTAATGGTAGTGCTGCCAACTCCTAGTTAGGTGTGTCTGAGTATGGTCTAGTGGTAGTGCTGCCAACTCCTAGTTAGGTGTGTCTGAGTATGGTCTAGTGGTAGTGCTGCCAACTCCTAGTTAGGTGTGTCTGAGTATGGTCTAGTGGTAGTGCTGCCAACTCCTAGTTAGGTGTGTCTGAGTATGGTCTAGTGGTAGTGCTGCCAACTCCTAGTTAGGTGTGTCTGAGTATGGTCTAGTGGTAGTGCTGCCAACTCCTAGTTAGGTGTGTCTGAGTATGGTCTAGTGGTAGTGCTGCCAACTCCTAGTTAGGTGTGTCTGAGTATGGTCTAGTGGTAGTGCTGCCAACTCCTAGTTAGGTGTGTCTGAGTATGGTCTAGTGGTAGTGCTGCCAACTCCTAGTTAGGTGTGTCTGAGTATGGTCTAGTGGTAGTGCTGCCAACTCCCGACCACACATGCCCGCTGGCGGGGTTATGAATACCGCCTCCGTCCCTTCTCTCCGTCTTCCTCTGAATACCGCCTTGGTCCCTACTCTCAGTCTTCCTCTGAATCTGAATCCCACCTCGGTCCCTTCTCTCCGTCTTCCTCTGAATCCCGCCTCGGTCCCTTCTCTCCGTCTTCCTCTGTATCTGAATACCGCCTCGGTCCCTTCTCTCCGTCTTCCTCTGAATCCCGCCTCGGTCCCTTCTCTTCGTCTTCCTCTGTATCTGAATACCGCCTCAGTCCCTTCTCCCCGTCTTCCTCTGAATCCCGCCTCGGTCCCTACTCTCCGTCTTTTTTATTTATTTCACCTTTATTTAACCCGGTAGGCCAGTTGAGAACAAGTTCTCATTTACAACTGCGACCTGGCCAAGATAAAGCAAAGCAGTGCGACACAAACAACAACACAGAGTTACACATGGAATAAAGAAACGTACAGTCAATAACACAATAGAAAAGTCTATATACAGTGTGTGCAAATTAAGTAAGATTAGGGAGGTAAGGCAATAAATAGGCCATAGTGGCGAAATAATTACAATTTAGCAATTAAACACTGGAGTGATAGATGTGCAGAAGATGAATGTGCAAGTAGAGATACTGGGGTGCAAAGGTGGAAAAAATTATAATAATAACAATATGGGGATGAGGTAGTTGAATGGGCTATTTAAAGATGGGCTATGTACAGGTGCAATGATCTGTAAGCTGCTCTGACAGCTGGTGCTTAAAGTTAGTGAGGGAGATATGAGTCTCCAGCTTCAGTGATTTTTGCAGTTTGTTCCAGTCATTGGCAACAGAGAACTGGAAGGAAAGGCAGCCAAGGGAGGAATTGGCTTTGGGGATGACCAGTGAAATATACCTGCTGGAGAGCATGCTACGGGTGGGTGTTGCTATGGTGACCAGTGAGCTGAGATAAGGCGGGGCTTCACCTAGCAAAGACTTATAGATTACCTGGAGCCAGTGGGTTTGGCGAAGAATATGAAGCGAGGGCCAGCCAACGAGAGCATACAGGTCGCAGTGGTGGGTAGTATATGGGGCTTTGGTGACAAAACGGATGGCACCATGATAGACTGCATCCAATTTGCTGAGTAGAGTGTTGGAGGCTATTTTGTAAATGACATCGCAGAAGTCAAGGATCGGTAGGATAGTCAGTTTTACGAGGGTATGTTTGGCAGCATGAGTGAAGGATGCTTTGTTGCGAAATAGGAAGCCGATTCTAGATCTAATTTTGGATTGGAGATGCTTAATGTGAGTCTGGAAGGAGAGTTTACAGTCTAACCAGACACAGAATATGTGGACAACTACAAATACCTAAGTCAGAACCGTCCAGAATAGTGATGCTAGACGGGTGGGCAGATGCGGGCACAGAAAAAGAAGTGTTGTGTGGCATTGAAGCTCGTCTGGAGGTTAGTTAACACAGTGTCCAAAGAAGGGCCAGAAGTATACAAAATGGTGTCGTCTGCGTAGAGGTGGATCAGAGAATCACCAGCAGCAAGAGCGACATCATTGATGTATAGAGAAAAGAGTCAGCCCGAGAATTGAACCCTGTGGCTCTCCCATAGAGACTGCCAAAGGTCCGGACAACAGGCCCTCCGATTTGACACACTGAACTCTGTCTGAGAAGTAGTTGGTGGACCAGGCGAGGCAGTTATTTGAGAAACCAAGGCTGTTGAGTCTGCCGATAAGAATGCAGTGGTTGACAGAGTCGAAAGCCTTGGCCAGGTCGATGAATACGGCTGCACAGTATTATATTTTATCGATTGCGGTGGGATGCGGTGGGATTCGAAATGGTCGGTGATCTGTTTGTTAACTTGGCTTTCAAAGACCTTAGAAAGGCAGGGTAGGATAGATATAGGTCTGTAACAGTTTGGGTCTAGGGTGTCTTGACCGCGGCAGCTTTCCAATCTTTGGGGATCTCAGACGATACGAAAGAGAGGTTGAACAGGCTAGTAATAGAGATGGCAACAATTGCGGCGGATCATTTTAGAAAGAGAGGGTCCAGACTATCTAGTCCAGCTGATTTGTAGGGGTCCAGATTTTGCAGCTCTTTCAGAACATCAGCTATCTGGATTTGGGTGAAGGAGAAATGGGAGAGGCTTGGGCAAGTTGCTGTGGGGGTTGCAGAGCTGTTGACCGGGGTAGGGGTAGCCAGGTGGAAAGCATGGCCAGCTGTAGAAAAATGCTTATTGAAATTCTCAATTATCGTGGATTTATCGGTGGTGACAGTGTTTCCTAGCCTCAGTGTAGTGAGCAGCTGGGAGGAGGTGCTCTTATTCTCCATGAACTTTACAGTGCCCCAGAACTTTTTTGAGTTTGTACTACAGGATGCACATTTCTGTTTGAAAAAGCTAGCCTTAGCTTTCCTAACTGCCTGTGTATATTGGTTCCTAACTTCCCTGAAAAGCTGCATATCGCGGGGGCTATTCGATGCTAGTGCAGAACGCCACAGGATGTTTTTGTGCTGGTCAAGGGCAGTCAGGTCTGGAGTGAACCATGGGCTATATCTGTTCCTGTTTTTTATTTTTATTGAATGGGGCATGCTTATTTAAGATGGTGAGGAAAGTCTTCGTCTGTGTCTGAATACTGCCTCAGTCCCTACTCTCCGTCTTCCTCTGTATCGGTCACCCTCTCTACCTTCCGACTGCCACTGTGCATAAACAATAAAATATACAAAATATACAAGATTTAAAAGAAAAAAGGTTTGTTAGTTAATTAACTTCTTATGACTGGGGGCAGTATTGAGTAGCTTGGATGAATAAGGTGCCCAGAGTAAACTGCCTGCTACTCAGTCCCAGAAGCTAAGATATGCATATTATTAGTATATTTGGGTAGAAAACACTCTGAAGTTTCTAAAAACTGTTTGAATGATGTCTGTGAGTATAACAGAATTCATATGGCAGGCAAAAACCTGAGAAAATATCCAACCAGGAAGTGGGAAATCTGAGGTTTTTCAACTCATCGCCTATCGAATATACAATGGGATATTGGTCATATTTCACATCCTAAGGCTTCCACTAGATGTCAACAGTTTTTAGAACCTTGTTTGATGCTTCTACTGTGAAGGAGGGGGGATTGAGGGCTCTTTGAGTCAGGGGTCTGGCAGAGTGCCATGAGCTGACCACGCGCGTTCACGTGAGAGTTAGCTTGCGTTCCATTGCATTTCTAAAGACAAAGGAATTCTCCGGTTGAAACTTTATTGAAGATTTATGATAAAAAGATCCTAAAGATTGATTCTATACATCGTTTGACATGTTTCTACGGACTGTAACGGAACTTTTGAACTTTGTCTGTTCGCGCCTCATGAATATGGATTACTGGGCAAAACGCGCAAACAAAAAGGAGGTATTTGGACATAAATTATGTACTTTATCGAACAAATCAAACATTTATTGTGGAACTGGGATTCCTGGGAGTGCATTCTGATGAAGATCATCAAAGGTAAGTGAATATTTATAACGCTATTTCTAACTTCTGTTGACTCCAACATGGCGAATATCTGTATGGTTGGTTTTGGTGTCTGAGCGCTATACTCAGATTATTGCATGGTGTGCTTTTTCCGTAAAGTTTTTTTGAAATCTGACACAGCGGTTGCATTAAGGAGAAGTATATCTCTAATTCTGTGCTTAACACTTGTATCTTATATTAAAGTTTATGATGACTATTTCTGTAATTGATGTGGCTCTCTGCAAAATCACCGGATGTTTTGGGAGCAAAACATTACTGAACGTAACGCGCCAATGTAAACTGAGATTTTTGGATATAAATATGCACTTTATCGAACAAAACATACATGTATTGTGTAACATGAAGTCCTATGAGTGTCATCTGATGAAGATCATCAAAGGTTAGTGATTAATTTTATCTCTATTTCTGCTTTTGGTGACTCCTCTCTTTGGCTGGAAAAATGGCTGTGTTTTTCTGTGAGTAGGTGCTGACCTAACATAATCGTTTGTTGTGCTTTCGTCGTAAAGCCTTTTTGAAATCGGACACTGTGGTGGGATTAACAAAACGTTTATCTTTAAAATGGTGTAAAATACTTCTATGTTTGAGGAATTTTAATTATGAGATTTCTGTTGTTTTGAATTTGGCGCCCTGCACTTTCACTGGCCGTTGTCATATCGATCCCGTTAACGGGATCCCAGCCATAAGAAGTTTTAAGATCCCTACATGGCACTTCCAGATTGGGTGCTTTACTCAGACTTGGTGCACCGGGTTCACCGTCTCAACTGCGCCAAGCGCATTCAAATAAATGCACTCAAATACATATACTCAAAAAGTATATGTAATACTAGTAGATACCATAGACTTCAAGTTATTGTGCTAACGCTAGTTGGCTTCTTTCATACTGGACTGGATGCAGAGACATAAAAATGGTATCCCTGAGTTCATCTGACTCTCGGGAAGTAAATAAAGGGCATCATTGTCTAAATCTCGAAGTATCTCTTTAATGTGCAGAAATACCTTGCACTGTATGTACTGCATAACACCTAGACAGCTTTACTATGGGACTGCATTACAATGCTGCAGTTGTGGGAATCAGGCCAACCCCCATGCAGACAGACACACTGATAAATCAGCCTTTATTGTCCTTGAGAGGGAACTATCAACACACTCCCCAATAAGCCTGCAACACTAAAAAGTGTGTGTGTGTGTATGTGTGTGTGTGTGTGTGTGTGTGTGTGTGTGTGTGTGTGTGTGTGTGTGTGTGTGTGTGTGTGTGTGTGTGTGTGTGTGTGTATGGGTCAACAAAGCAGATGGGAGACAAGATACAAATTACCTCCCAAAGTTTGAACAAAAATATTTGATTTCATTCTTTTTAATTCCATTTTGGATACGACACATCATTAATTGAGCTCGGCTTCCAGCCAATTACCGGTTAGTAATGTGGCTTCTATCAGAAACGTTCATTGAGCTTTTTGTGTGTAGAGTGGCTGACATTGACACAGGATATTATCGTACGTTTTAAAACAAAAATAAAACATTGCTCCCCAAAAATTATACAAAATCAACAAATGTTTATAGACGCTTAGACGAGGTCATTATGACTCAAGAAAAGGAACTTATCTTACATAATTTAAAACCACTCTCACTACCCCAAAAGCTTTCAATAGCCCAAACTAAATTAATCAACATACAGTGCCTTCGGAAAGCATTCAGACCCCTTGACTTTGACATTTTGTTACGTTACAGCTTTATTCTAAAGTGGATTAAATAAGAAAAACTCATCAATATACACACAATACACCATTATGACAAAGTGAAAACAGGTTTTTAGAAATGTTTGCAAATGTATTAAAAATAAAAAACAGAAATACCTTATTTACATAAGTATTCAGACCCTTTGCTATGAGACTCGAAATTGAGCTCAGGTGCATCCTGTTTCCATTGATCATCCTTGAGATGTTTCTACAACTTGATTGGAGTCCACCCTGTGGTAAATTTATTTGATTGGACATGATTTGGAAAGGCACACACCTGTCTATATAAGGTCCCACAGTTGACAGTGCATGTCAGAGTAAAAACCAAGCCATGAGGTCGAAGGAATTGTCCGTAGAGCTCCGAGACAGGATTGTGTCGAGGCACAGATCTGGGGAAGGGTACCAAAAAAGTGAAGGTCCCCAAGAACACAGTGGCCTCCATCATTCTTAAACGGAAGAAGTTTGGAACCACCAAGACTCTCCCTAGAGCTAGCCGCCCGGCCAAACTGAGCAATCGGGGGAGAAGGGCCTTGGTCAGGGAGTTGACCAAAAACCCAATAGTAATTTATGCTAGAGTGGCCAGACGGAAGCCACTCCTCAATAAAAGGCACATGCCCGCTTGGAGTTTGTCAAAAGGCACCTAAAGGACTCAGACCATGAGAACAAGATGCTCTGGTCTGATGAAATCAAGATTGAACGCTTTGGCCTGAATGCCAAGCGTCACGTCTGGAGTAAACCTGGCACCATCCCTACGGTGAAACATGGTGGTGGCAGAATCATGCTGTGGGGATGTTTTTCTGCGGCAGGGACTGGGAGACTAGTCAGGATCGAGGCAAAGATGAACGGAGCAAAGTACGGAGAGATCCTTGATGATAACCTGCTCCAGAGCGCTCAGGACCTCAGACTGGGGTGAAGGTTCACCTTCCAACAGGACAACAACCCTAAGCACACAGCCAAGACAACACAGGAGTGGCTTTGGGACAAGTCTCTGAATTTCCATGAGTGGCCTGTAAGGCTGTAAACTAACAAAATGGTCATTGTATATAAAATAAAGACAGTGATAACATATTTTCAAATGTAGTCATTTGATTTAATAAGCTAAAGTACTATTGATTGAGAAAGTAGATCAGATGCAGCTCCTCAAAAATGTTTAGCCATAGAATGCATTCATTTTCAGGTTCTACTAGTTGTGAAACTGGGTGCACTGGGTTAAATTGTGATTAAAATAGGTTTGGAATGTGAGTGAGTGAGTGAGTGAGTGAGTGAGTGAGTGAGTGAGTGAGTGAGTGAGTGAGTGAGTGAGTGAGTGAGTGAGTGAGTGAGTGAGTGAGTGAGTGAGTGAGTGAGTGAGTGAGTGAGTGAGTGAGTGAGTGAGTGAGTGAATGAGTGAGTGAGTGAGTGAGAGAGAGAGAGAGAGAGAGAGAGAGAGTGAGAGAGAGAGAGAGAGAGAGAGAGAGAGAGAGAGCGAGCATAGAGAGAGAGAGAGAGAGAGAGAGAGAGCATAGAGAGAGAGAGAGCATAGAGATAATTACTTGACACATCGGAAAGAATACAAAAAAAACAGAGCAAACTAGAATGCTATTTGGCCCTAAACAGAGAGTACACACTGGCAGAATACCTGACCACTGTGACTGACCCAAACTTAAGGAAAGCTTTGATTATGTACAGACTCAGTGAGTTTAGCCTTGCTATTGAGAAAGGCAGCCATAGGCAGACCTGGCTCTCAAGAGAAGACAGGCTATATGCACACTGCCCACAAAATGAGGTCCAAAACTGAGCTGCACTTCCTAACCTCCTGCCAAATGTATGACCATATTAAAGACACATATTTCCCTCAAATTAAACAGATCCACAAAGAATTGGGTGGAATATCACAGTATGGCATCACAGCAGCAAGATGTGTGACCTTTTGCAAAAAGAAAAGGGCAACCAGTAAATAACAAACACCATTGTAAATACAACCCATATTTATGTTAATTTATTTTCCTTTTTGTACTTTAACTATTTGCACATAATATGACATTTGGTGCCAGGACAACAACCTCTCCCTCAACGTGATCAAGACAAAGGAGATGATTGTGGACTACAGGAAAAGGAGGACTGAGCACGCCCCCATTCTCATCGACAGGGCTTTAGTGGAGCAGGTTGAAAGCTTCAAGTTCCTTGGGGTCCAAGCACATCAAGACAGTTGTGAAGAGGGCATGACAAAACCTATTCCCCCTCAGGAGACTGAACAGATTTGGCATTGGTCCTCAGATACTCAAATGGTTCTACTTCTGCACCATCGAGAGCATCCTGACTGCTCGGCCTCCAACCGCAAGGCACTACAGAGGGTAGTGCGTACGGCCCAGTACATCACTGGGGCCAAGCTTCCTGCCATCCAGGACCTCTATACCAGGCGGTGTCAGAGGATAGCCCTAAAAATTGTCAAAGACTGTAGCCACCCTAGTCATAGACTGTTTTCTCTGCTTCCGCACGGCAAGTGGTACAGGAGCGCCAAGTCTAGGTCCAATAGGCTTATAAACAGCTTCTATCCCCAAGCCATAAGATTCCTGAACATCTAATCCAATGGTTACCCAGTCTCTTTTATGCTGCTGCTACTCTCTGTTTATTATCTATGCATAGTCACTTTAATAACTACCTACATGTACATATTACCTCAACTAACCGGTGCCCCCATACATAGACTCTGTACCGGTACCCCCTGTATATAGCCTCACTATTGTGATTTTACTGCTGCTCTTTAATTGTTTGTTACTTTTGTTTTTTTCTTTTTTGGGGGGTATTTTTCATTGACAAATGAGAGAGAGAGAGAGAGATTCATTCTATAGCTAGAGGACTCCTGATATCTCCAGGAGTGATAGGTATAATTTTTGTCTTCATCTGCTGTCTAGTACTGTCTTTTTGCTAGCTAGGGCCATCTACTTTAAGTGCTGCTTGTCTTCCCAGTAGCCTACTTGGAATGTGAACTGCTGACTGCTGATAACTTTCAGATGATTGTTGACACATCAACCAGGATTAAGGGGCAGGGCAATTTCTGACATTGTGGTTTTTGGCCCTGATGGAGACTTGGATCACCTAGGAGAACACTGCTAATCCAGCTGCTTTTTCGTCATCTGACTGCATTTTTTCTCATAGTCCAAGAGCATCTGGTCATCGCTGTGGTGGCACAGGGCTACTCATTTCTCCTAAATTTTGATTTTCTATTTTCTCCCTCTCTCACCTGTCCATCTCCTCTTTTGAATTCCATGCTGTCACTGTCATTTCTCCACTCAAGCTTAACATTGTTGTCATCTATCGCCTACCCGGTGCCCTTAGAGAGTTCCTCAGTGAGCTTGACACCTTGATAAGCTGATTGGCTGATGTTAAAAGGGATTTATAAATACATTTGATTCATAAATAAATTTGATTGATAAGCTCATTTCCTGACAATGGTTCACCCCTCTTCGTACTGGGCGACTTCAACCTCCCGACATCTGCCTTCGATTAATTTCTTTCCAACTGTTTTTTCCCCCTCCTCGCCTCTTTTGACCTGACCCTTTCCCAGTCCTGTCCCTCTCAATACGCTTGACCTCATCTTTCCTAGAGGCTGTTCGCCTACTAATCTCACGACAACCCCCCTCCAGGTCTCTGATCACTACTTTGGTTCATTTTCTGTCTCCATTTCCTCCAACCCTAGCCACTCTCAGCCCCTACCCAGATGGTCATATGCAGCCGCAATCTTCGCTCTCTCTCTCCTCTTGTATCCTATCATCTCTCCCTTCTGCTAAATCCTCCTCCTTCCTGTCTCCTGATTCTGCCTCTTCAACCCTACTCTCCTCCCTTTCCGCATCATATGACTCACACTGTCCCCTTTCCTCCCGGCCGGCTCGGCCCTCCCCTCCTGCTCCGTGGCTGAGTGACCCCTCCCTGCTCTGTCTACTGGGTTCTGCTGTGTTTACTTCCTGCAGGAGATTGGTGGGCGGAGTAGGAGAGGGGGACAGAGCTGGGAGGGTCGTCAGTGCTGATGGGGCACACCTGTGAAAGCTCAGCTGTGGCATAAAGCCACTGTTTCCCCCATTCAGCAAGAGATTCTTCTCTCCATGCATACCTTTGGTTGTTTTGTTGTGGCTTTGGCATGTGACACCTAATTTACTGACCTTCATGCCTCATCTGATTATTGTTGTGTTTATTTATTTATGGAATAAATACATTTTGTTATTCCTTTACTCAGTGTGTGGTTTCCCATTGTTTGTTACAATCTTGAGCCAGGTTGTAACAGTGACTCATTGCGAGCTTACAGAACAGGGCTGCGGGCAGCTAAGCGAAAATGGAGGAAAACGAAACTTCCGGAGGACCTATCATCCTTTCACTCCCACCTCTCTACATTCTCTTCCTCTTTATCCACTTCTAAAGCCTCCTTCTATCACTCTCAATTTCAAGCTTCTGCCTCTAACCCTAGGAAACTCTTTCTCACCTTGAAATGAAAAAAAAGAACAATACTTATTAACAATAATAATATGTCAACTATTGTCTAGTAATAATAATGATAAAATAAAAAGACTTACATTAACAACACACAAAAGTTGTACAACTACTAATAGGACTACAACTAATAAAAACTACTGTTACAACTATTAAAACTAAGTACCTATAATATATACATCTATATTTACAAATATCTCCACATGGTGATATTTCTATTAGTTATTATATACACTGCTCAAAAAAATAAAGGGAACACTTAAACAACACAATGTAACTCCAAGTCAATCACACTTCTGTGAAATCAAACTGTCCACTTAGGAAGCAACACTGATTGACAATAAATTTCACATGCTGTTGTGCAAATGGAATAGACAAAAGGTGGAAATTATAGGCAATTAGCAAGACACCCCCAATAAAGGAGTGATTCTGCAGGTGGTGACCACAGACCACTTCTCAGTTCCTATGCTTCCTGGCTGATGTTTTGGTCACTTTTGAATGCTGGCGGTGCTCTCACTCTAGTGGTAGCATGAGACGGAGTCTACAACCCACACAAGTGGCTCAGGTAGTGCAGCTCATCCAGGATGGCACATCAATGCGAGCTGTGGCAAGAAGGTTTGCTGTGTCTGTCAGCGTAGTGTCCAGAGCATGGAGGCGCTACCAGGAGACAGGCCAGTACATCAGGAGACGTGGAGGAGGCCGTAGGAGGGCAACAACCCAGCAGCAGGACCGCTACCTCCGCCTTTGTGCAAGGAGTAGCACTGCCAGAGCCCTGCAAAATGACCTCCAGCAGGCCACAAATGTGCATGTGTCTGCTCAAACGGTCAGAAACAGACTCCATGAGGGTGGTATGAGGGCCCGACGTCCACAGGTGGGGGTTGTGCTTACAGCCCAACACCGTGCAGGACATTTGGCATTTGCCAGAGAACACCAAGATTGGCAAATTCGCCACTGGCGCCCTGTGCTCTTCACAGATGAAAGCAGGTTCACACTGAGCACATGAGCACATGTGACAGACGTGACAGAGCGTTCTGCTGCCTGCAACATCCTCCAGCATGACCGGTTTGGCGGTGGGTCAGTCATGGTGTGGGGTGGCATTTCTTTGTGGGGCCGCACAGCCCTCCATGTGCTCGCCAGAGGTAGCCTGACTGCCATTAGGTACCGAGATGAGATCCTCAGAGCCCGTGTGAGACCATATGCTGACACATGCACATTTGTCGAACAAACACACCGCTGGCCCCAATGTGAGACTGGCCATCTATCTCAACAGGCGGTGAGCAATATGATGGCACTGAACATATACCCTATTCTCTATATAGTGCACTACTTTTGACCAGAGCCCTATTGGCCCTGGTCCCTATAGGTCCTAGTCAAAAGTAGCGTACTATACAGAGAATGGGGTATATGTTCAGTGCCATCATATTGCTCACCGCCTGTTGAGATAGATGGTCAGTCTCACATTGGGGCCAGCGGTGTGTTTGTTCGGCTCCTCGGTGCTCTGTCTGTCCTCTGGCTGCTCTCTAACAGGGGTTTACGTCCTGCTGTACGAGGCCCACAGGTCTGAATCATGGTCTTCACATCTTTAAGCCTGGAGGTGGTGGTGTTATTAGTTTGTCTTTCTGGGGTAACACGGCAGCAGCAGCAGACTCTTTCAACAAGTCTTTAGCTCTCCTCTGAGCAACACAGTCTTATTTTGAAATATCGGGCTGCAAAAAACAAAAACAAGCAATGGCATATTTATTTGAGGACAGCAGTTAGTGGATATCTCAGGATAGTTTTAAGTGTTATTAGTCGTACGTAAGGGATACGCATGGTATTTAACCTTACATCATCCAACCATACGTCATTCAATCAAATGCTTACTTGCAGGTTTCTTCTCGACAATGCAACAACAATAAGAAATAACAAAGATAAGAATACAAACAAAGTAAATGGCTCAGTAGAGTTCTTTTTGTTGCATAAGTATAATACAGGTAGGCACAATTTATATTCAAATATTTACACCTGTATTGGGGAAGTGTATAAACTGAGCAGTATAATAAGAGTCTGGTAGCAGCAGCTGTGATGTGTGTGGGTGTGTGTAGCATGAATGTATGTGTGTATATCTGTGTGGGTGTGTGAGTACATGTGTTCTAAGCTAGGGAGAATCAGAGCAGGTGGTCAGTCCAGTTCAACTGCTCAGCAGTCTGATGGCTTGTACACAGAAACTGGATAGTCATTGGTCAATAATGGTCATCGTCTATAGCTAAAACTCTCACATACACAAAGAAAATGAATTCAGATGCGATAGAGGCAGAACCAACTAATAGACAACAGTGTTTTTATCCAGCTGGAGACACTGTCCAACACAGTGTCCCAAATTATACCTTATTCCCTTAATAGTGCACTACATTTGACCAGGGCACATAGAGCTCTGGTCAAAATAAGTGCATTATATAGGGAATAGAGTGCAATTTGGGAAGCAAAACATGGCTTTAATTGGAACAAATGTCTTCAGTTTCAGCAGATTAATTATAGATATTTGGACTTGAGGACCTGAAAGCCTGGGGACATGCAGTTGATCACGTTGCTGCAAAGTCTCCCGTTAAATAAATGGCACAGCCAGCAGCCTCTACTGCTCAAATTCACTCTACTTTGTATGAGCATTACTCTTCTTCTACCATGATAACATTGTGAATCTCTCTCTGCTGCAAAGCCCATAAAAAGGGAGGCTGAACTCAGTCCCTCCAGGCTTTTGTGGCTGAGATATTTACTATCAAACAGCACGGAGCATCCAAACCAAATTGCATGGAATCTTTAGATCTCTCAGAGGACTGAGGGTTGAAAATATGTTCAAAGACTTGACTTTAAAAATCTGTTACACTGGATCACATACAACTCTGGCATATTACTAACAGTTATGTCAATAGAATGTAATATCTTATGGGTTGTCAGAAGACGCTATGATCTAGCATCATTATATTGGACATAAATGTCACATACTATATGCTAATCCAACAGGACAAAACAAAACGGCAGTTGGAACAAACCAACTGAAATGACTCAAGGTGACCTTTTGACCGACTCACCTGGATATCCTTACTCAGGGCGTTGATCCATGCATCCACTGTCTTCTTAATCCTGACTTCCTCTGTGGTGTCCCTGTAACAGAGGAACACATGGAAGCTTTTGCATGCTGGAGCTGCAGCCAACCTCCCTACTTACCAACAGAATGTACACATCCCCCTTCCACACCACATAAAATAAATCACACATACATGCTCTTCCCAGGACACTCAATCACATCAACGTCAACTCATATGACACAGTACTTTAGATCTTCCCATATGAGTTAACAGGAAACAAGACTATTAAGTATGTTTCATTATAACAGTTTACTCAACTAATAGCTATCTCTCCAATAGACTAGAGCAGTGTCTGTCTATCCATATGAACACATACTTGGTAAGATAATCTAGTACCATAAGAAACCATAATACAGTGGCAAGAAAAAGTATGTGAACCCTTTAAAATTACCTGGATTTCTGCATAAATTGGTCATGAAATTTGATCTGATCTTCATTTAAGTCACAACAACAGACAACCACAGTCTGCTTAAACTAATAACACAAACAATTATAATTGTTCATATCTTTATTGAACACACCGTGTAAACATTCACAGTGCAGGTTGGAAAAAGTATGTGAACCCTTGGATTTAATAACAGGTTGACCCTCCTTTGGCAGCAATAACCTCACCCAAACGTTTTCTGTAGTTGCGGATCAGACCTGCACAACGGTCAGGAGGAATTTTGGACCATTCTTCTTTACAAAACTGTTTCAGTTCAGCAATATTCTTGGGATGTCTGGTGTTAACCACTTTCTTGAGGTCATGCCACAGCATCTCAATCGGGTTGAGGTCAGGACTCTGACTGGGCCACTCCAGAAGGCGTATTTTCTTCTGTTAAAGCCATTCTGTTGTTGATTTTCTTCTGTGTTTTGGGTCTTTGTCCTGTTGCCTCACCCAACTTTTGCTGAGCTTCAATGGCGGACAGATAGCCGTATATTCTCCTGCAAAATGTCTTGATAAACTTGGGAATTCATTTTTCTGTTGATGATAGCAAGCTGTCCAGGCCCTGAGGCAGCAAAGCAGCTCCAAACAATAATGCTCCCTCCACCATACTTTATAGTTGGGATGAGGTTTTGATGTCGGTGGGCTGTGCCTTTTTTTCTCCTCACATAGTGTTGTCCTTCTAAACAACTCAACTTTAGTTTCATCTGTCCACATAATATTTGGCAGTAGCGCTGTGGAACATCCAGGTGCTCTTTTACGAACTTCAGACGTGCAGCAATGTTTTTTTTGGACAGCAGTGACTTCTTCCGTGGTGTCCTCCCACAAACACCATTCTTGTTTAGTGTTTTACGTATCGTAGACTCATCAACAGAGATGTTAGCATGTTCCAGAGATTTCTGTAAGTCTTTAGCTGACACGGTAGGATTCTTCTTAACCTCATTGAACATTCTGTGCTGTGCTCTTGCAATCATCTTTGCAGGACAGCCACTCCTAGGGAGAGTAGCAACAGTGCTGAACTTTCTCCATTTATAGACAATTTGTCTTACTGTGGACTGATGAACATTAAGGCTTTTAGTGATACTTTTGAAACCCTCTCCAGCTTTATGCAAGTCAACACTTCTTAATCTTAGGGTCTTCTGAGATCTCTTTTGTTCGAGGCATGGTTCAAATCAGGCAATGCTTCTGCTTCTGAATAGCAAACTCAAGTTCTGTGAGTGTTTTTTATAGGGCAGGGCAGCTCTAACCAACATCTCCAATCTGGTCTCATTGATTGAACTCCAGGTTAGCTGACTCCTGACTCCAATTAGCTTTTGGAGGTCATTAGCCTAGGGGTTCACATACTTTTTCCAACCTACACTGTGAATGTTTAAATTATGTACTCAATATAGTCAAGAAAAATACAATAATGTTTATTAGTTTAAGCACACTGTGTTTGTCTATTGTTGTGACAAATGTTATGCATAAATCCAGGTAATTACAAAGGGTTCACATACTTTTTCATGCCACTGTATATCCCTAATAATACTGTGTGTTACAAATCTATCAATAAGTCATCAACACAACAATTTGCTAGACTTTAGCAGCTATGGAAATGAAAGCACCAGAGTGATACAATCAGAGGGTATACAACATTACACAGATCCCTCTCTCTCCTCTCTCCACATTTTGGTGTGTTACAAAGTGGGATTCAAATGTATTCAATTGTCATTTTTTGTCAACGATCTACACAAAATACTTTAATATCAAACTAGAAGAAAAATTCTAACATTTGTTTAAAAAAGTGAATATCTTGATGAGATAAGTATTCAAGCCCCTGTGTTACAACATGTTAGATTCACCTTTGGCAGCGATTACAGCTGTGAGTCTTTCTGGGTAAGTCTAAGAGCGTTGCACACCTGGGTTGTACAATATTTGCACATTATAATTAAATACAAATTCTTCAAGCTTTGTCAAGTTGGTTGATGATGATCATAGCTAGACAGCCATTTTCAAGTCTGTAACTTGGCCACTCAGGAACATTCAAAGTCGCTTTGGTAAGCAACGCTAGTGTATATTTGGTCTTGTGTTTAAGGTTATTGTTTTGTCTGTTGGAAAGCAGACTGAACCAGATTCTCATCTAGGATTTACTTTTAGTGCCTTATTGCAAACAGGACTCATGTTTTGTAATATTTTTTTATTTTCACTCTGTCAATTAGGTTAGTATTGTGGAGTAACTACAATATGCTTGATCCATCCTCAGTTTCTCCTATCACAGCCATGGAACTCTGTAACTGTTTTAAAGTCACCATTGGCTTCATGGTGAAATCCCTGAGTGATTACCTTCCTCTCAAGTAACTAAGTTAGGAAGGATGCCTGTATCTTTGTAGTGACTGGGTGTATTGACACACCATCCAAAGTGTAATTAATAACTTCTCCATGCTCAAAGGGATATTTAATGTCAGATTTTTTTTTTACCCATCTACCAATAGGTGCTCTTCTTTGTGAGGCATTGGAAAACCTCCCTGGTTTTTGTGGTTGAATCTGTGTTTGAAATTCACTGCTCGACTGAGGGACCTTACAGATAATTGTATGTGTGGGGTACAGAGATGAGGTAGTCATTACAAAATCATGTTATGCACTCTTATTGCACACACCGAGTCCATGGAACTTATTATGTGACTTGTTAAGCAAGTTGTTTTACTCCTGAACTTATTTAGGCTTTCCATAACAAAAGGGGTTGAATACTTTTTGACTCAAGACATTTAAGCTTTTCATTTTTTATTAATTTGTAAAAATATCAAAAATTATAATTCCACTGACATTATGGGGTATTGTGTGTAGGCCAGTGACAATGAAATATTCAGGCTGTAACACAACAACATGTGAAAAAGGTCAAGGGGTGTGAATCCTTTCTGTACTGTAGCACTATGTCAAAAGCACAGCAAGCTATCCAGACGGAATAAGAGAAAGTGGCTACTGAGGCTTGACAGATGCGTCCCAGCTCAGTGAGGAAAGCCCACCAGGGCTGCTGTGTGTGTGTGTGGCAGGTAGCTCCTCATTTGGATACTGAGGGGAGAGTCTCTGTCTCTGGGCAGAAAAATGCCATCTCCATTTCCCTCTCAGATCCTGAGGAGTGAGAGATCTGGTTTCTGCTGTGAGGTGAGCAGCTGGTTGGAGTGGGAGTGTAGAGGAGGGGAGATGAGAAGAGAGTAGAGGGAGGGTAGAGGAGAGGGAGGGTAAAGGAGAGGGAGAGAGGGAGGGTAAAGGAGAGGGAGGGAGGGAGGGAGGGTAAAGGAGATGGAGGGAGGGTAAATGAGAGTGAGAGAGGGAGGTTAGAGGAGAGGGAGAGGAGAGGGAGCGGAGGGAAGAGGGGAAGAGAGGAAGGGTAGAGGAGAGTAAAGGTGGAGAGGGAGGGAGATGGAGGGGAGAGAGGGAGGGAGGGCAAAGGGGAGGGGAGAGGAAGGGTAGAGGAGAGGAGAGGAGAGGGAGGGGAGAGGAGAGGAAGGGGAGGGGAGAGGAAGGGGAGAGGGAGCATAGCGTCACACACACAGACAGATGCAAACCTCATTGCAGATGAAGCTACCCTCCATGACTGTGTTAGCTCCAAGCCCTGGTGTCTCTTTGATTCTGTGTCAGTTTGTGATCTGGGATTGATCTGCCTAATCAGGTGCTGCTTCCAGACACTTCAGTTTCATCAGTGCAGCATGTGACCTTCAATAAACTACTTTCTGCAAAAAACACGTATTATTATTCTAGAATGTTGAAAGCCTCCCATATAGTGGCATAACAACACCTTGAATATAGTTTTGTTGTGATAGGTTTGCAATCATGGACAAGCCTATCTACTGCTGCTATAATAGGCATCTTCACAAGATGAAATGTAAAACAAATGTAAATGATAGCTGAAAGTGAAGGCCTGGGAATCATACAGTCAATATGCAACGATTCCTACAGATCGTAGGAAATGGCAAGAGCTAATGATAGTTATTCTGCAGGCATAATATCCCCATTGGAACAGCGTCAGGAAATTCTCTGCAATATGAAAAACAGAAACAGTGTGTCACTGCCTATGGAGGTCTAACAGGGAGAGCACAGACTCAACTCAACACAGAAACTAAAACAGACACGGCTGCCTGAACCCCTGCCTGGACATTATTTCCTTGAAAAATTCAAACAACTGTCTGTGCCAACTGCCAAGGGTTGTGTACAACTGACTGTCTGCTTCCAATTCACAGACAGGGGAAATCAGGATTAATCTTTAAGCCAGGACAACATTTGTCCAGCAGCAAAATACTGAAGAGGCCAAACAAAAGAAATCAGAGGAATGTGAAGAGAATAAATCGAATAAAAAATCATTTTCGAAGAAGAACAAAAGAGCTGTGGAATGGTGAAAGTAAACCCCTAACTGTAGCAACAGAGATACTGCAGACAGACATTTACATTTTAGTCATTTAGATCTTATCCAGAGTGACTTACAGGAGAAATTAGGGTTAAGTGACTTGCTCAAGGGCACAATGACATATTTCTCTCTTAGTCGGCTCGGGGATTCGAACCGGCGACCTTTTGGGTTACTGGCCCAATGCTTTTAAGCGCTAGGCTACTTGCGGACCGAGACCCCAGACAGACAGATGCCCCAGACAGACAAGCCCCAGACTGGTGTGGACCAGTGCCAGGACGCCCATCCAAGTGTGTTCTCAATGAACCCATCTGGTGAGATGTAATACAAGTAAACAGAGCACAAACTGTCATGCAGGGATTGAGATGGACGGCACATTTTTGTTTGCAAATGGCTTCATTAATATGTTTTAATATTAATATGTTAAAATTTGTCACAACAATAGACAAACACAGTGTGCTTTAAACTAATAAACAAGTCTCTCATTGTTGCTGCTGCAATAGACCACCCTCTGCCCCCAGCTGTGCCCTCGACACCATATGTGAATTGATTGCCCCCCATCTATCTTCCGAGCTCGTGTTACTAGGTGACCTAATCTGGGACATGCTTAACACCCCGGCCATCCTACAATCTAAGCTTGATGCCCTCAATCTCACACAAATTATCAGTGAACCTACCAGGTACAACCCCAAATTCATAAACACAGGCACCCTCATAGATATCATCCTAACTAACTCGCCCTCCAAATACACCTCTGCTGTTTTCAATCAAGATCTCAGCGATCACGGCCTCATTGCCAGCGTCCGTAATGGGTCTGCGACCAAACGACCACCCCTCATCACTGTCAAACGCTCCCTAAAACACTTCTGCGAGCAGGCCTTTCTAATCGACCTGGCCGGGGTATCCTGGAATGACATTGACCTCATCCTGTCAGTAGATGATGCCTGGCTATTCTTTAAAAGTGCCTTCCTCACCATCTTAAATAAGCATGCCCCATTCAAAAAATGTAGAACTAGGAATAGATATAGTCCTTGGTTCACTCCAGACCCGTCTGCCCTTGACCAGCACAAAAACATCCTGTGGCGTTCTGCATTAGCATCGAATAGCCCCTGTGATATGCAACTTTTCAGGGAAGTTAGGAACAAATATACACAGGCAGTTAGGAAAGCTAAGGTCAGCTTTTTCAAACAGAAATTTGCATCCTGTAGTACAAACTCAAAAAAGTTCTGGGGCACTGTAAAGTTCATGGAGAATAAGAGCACCTCCTCCCAGCTGCCCACTGCTCTGAGGCTAAGAAACACTGTTACCACCAATAAAACCACTATAATTGAGAATTTCATTAAGCATTTCTCTACGGCTGGCCATGCTTTCCACCTGGCTACCCCGGTCAACTGCCCGGCACCCTCCACAGCAACCCGCCAAAGCTCCCACCATTTCTCCTTCACCCAAATCCAGATAGCTGATCTTCTGAAAGAGCTGCAAAATCTGGACCCCTACAAATCAGCCGGGTTAGACAATCTGGACACTCTCTTTCTAAAATTATCTGCCGAAATTGTTGCAACCCCTATTACTAGCCTGTTCAACCTCTCTTTCGTATCGTCTGAGATTCCCAAAGATTGGAAAGCTGCCGTGGTCATCCCCCTCTTCAAAGGGGGTGACACTCTAGACCCAAACTGCTATCCTACCCTGTCTTTCTAAGGTCTTCGAAAGCCAAATTAACAAACAGATTACCGACCATTTCGAATCCCACCGTACCTTCTCCGCTATGCAATCTGGTTTCAGAGCTGGTCATGGGTGCACCTCAGCCACGCTCAAGGTCCTAAACGACATCATAACCGCCATCGATAAGAGACATTACTGTGCAGCCGTATTCATCGACCTGGCCAAGGCTTTCGACTCTGTCAATCACCACATTCTTATTGGCAGACTCGACAGCCTTGGTTTCTCAAATGACTGCCTCGCCTGGTTTACCAACTACTTCTCTGATAGAGTTCAGTGTGTCAAATCGGAGGGCCTGTTGTCCGGACCTCTGGCAGTCTCTATGGGGGTGCCACAGGTTCAATCCTCGGGCCGACTCTCTTCTCTGTATACATCAATGATGTCGCTCTTGCTGCTGGTGATTCTCTGATCCACCTCTACGCAGACGACACCATTCTGTATACTTCTGGCCCTTCTTTGGACACTGTGTTAATTAACCTCCAGACAAGCTTCAATGCCAAGAGCTTCAATGCTCTCCTTCCGTGGCCTCCAACTGCTCTTAAATGCAAGTAAAACTAAATGCATGCTATTCAATCGATCACTGCACGCATCTGCCCACCCGTCCAGCATCACTACTCTGGACGGCTCTGACTTAGAATACATGGACAACTACCAATACCTAGGTGTCTGGTTAGACTGTAAACACTCCTTCCAGACTCACATTAAGCATCTCCAATCCAAAATTAAATCTAGAATTGGCTTCCTATATCGCAACAAAGCATCCTTCACTCATGCTGCCAAACATACCCTCGTAAAACTGACCATCCTACCGATCCTCGACTTCGGCGATGTCATCTATAAAATAGCCTCCAAAACTCTACTCAACAAATTGGATTCAGTCTATCACAGTGCCATCCATTTTGTCACCAAAGCCCCATACACTACCCCCCACTGCGACCTGTACGCTCTCGTTGGTTGGCCCTCGCTTCATACTCGTCGCCAAACCCACTGGCTACAGGTTATCTACAAGTCTCTGCTAGGTAAAGCCCCGCCTTATCTCAGCTCACTGGTCACCATAGCAGCACCCACTCGTAGCACGCGCTCAAGCAGATATATCTCACTGGTCACCCCCAAAGCCAATTCCTCCTTTGGTCGCCTTTCCTTACAGTTCTCTGCTGCCAATGACTGGAACGAACTGCAAAAATCACTGAAGCTGGAGACTCATATCTCCCTCACTAGCTTTAAGCACCAGCTGTCAGAGCAGATCACTGCACCTGTACATAGCCCATCTATCTACCTCATCCCCATACTGTATTTATCTTGCTCCTTTGCACCCCAGTATCTCTACTTGCACATTCATCTTCTGCACATCTACCATTCCAGTGTTTAATTGCTATATTGTAATTACTTCGCCACCACGGCCTATTTATTGCCTTAACTCCCTTATCTTACCTCATTTGCACTCACTGTATATAGACTTTTTTTGTTTTCTTTTTTTCTACTGTATTATTGACTGTATGTTTTGTTAATTCCATGTGTAACTCTGTGTTGTTGTATGTGTCGAATTGCTATGCTTTATCTTGGCCAGGTCGCAGTTGCAAATGAGAACTTGTTCTCAACTAGCCTACCTGGTTAACTAAAGGTGAAATAAATAAAAAATATATATGTTGTGTGGAAATGGACGGCACGCATTAAGTCACACCCCTGCCTCGTTTTGCATTGTCATGCAATACAAATGACTGAATCCATCAACCAACCAAACATCCAGTCACATTTGAGGGTGATGTCAGCGTCAAGCCATCCACTACCGTTCCCTTCTTCTTACCTGAGCATCTGGCAGCCCCATCCCCGTCCCGTGACCTTTTCAATGAAGGAAAATATCAAAGCTATTATGATGTGGGGGGGTGGAGGCAGCTGCATCAATCAGTGTGTTTGTGTTTTCATGCTCTGACATTAGCTCAGAGCTGATTGCGGCCGGCTGCCGGCTGCCATTTTGGAGACAATTAGCAAATAAGCTGACATTTGAGGTGAAGGGAGTAGTGTCCCACTGAGTCGACATAAAAACCAGCAAAGCATCATACCGTAGTAAAGTGTGTTGTGTGGTTGGTATGTGATGATACCATCTTAATAACCTGTTTACTGTGCTTTACTTTATGTTGGAATTCTATGGTTGCTTTCTTTGCCTGTTCTCTGGACAGACTTATCCTTCACACCATGTATAATCCATAGAATTAGAATACCATGTCAGGTCGTATTGAATGAACCCATGCGGCTCAGTCAAGTCAAATGCTGTGGTCTGAGGAGCTTTGTTCCCTCCAGTAAGGATATTTCTCTGGTGTAATGTAGTTTCTTCAGTATGGGAGGGAATTAAGTCCTATTTTAAAACTCATCCAGAGAGAGAATTTGTATTGTTATGCTGCAGACTACTCTTCTGAAGCACCCAGTGAGTGAGTGAGTGAGTGAGTGAGTGAGTGAGTGAGTGAGTGAGTGAGTGAGTGAGTGAGTGAGTGAGTGAGTGAGTGAGTGAGTGAGTGAGTGAGTGAGTGAGTGAGTGAGTGAGTGAGAGTGAGAGAGAGAAAGAAGGAGTGAGAGGAGAATTGGAGAGTGGGAGCAAGCGAGAGCTCAGCTCCGGGTACTGCATCACAAGCCATTAGGCAATCTCACCCAGTTGGAACCTTCTTAATGTCACACTGAATGTCCAGGCGGGAAAAGGCATCGCCCTGCTCTACCGCCACTCCATAAGATGAATGCAACACTTCAGATTGTGAGTATTTACTTTTTTTTTTTTAAACGCTCTCTTTTATCTGAGGAAGTGATTTGACCATTGTTATGCTTGTTTGAAGGGCAGTAAACAAACATAAACAACCAAGCAGGACATCTCCTGAGTTTTACAATGACAGGATTAATCAACGGTCTCTCCATGCTTTCACATAGGCTCTCTGGTCAATTCTCCAGATAGAAACAAAGAGGCAGGTCGGCCAACTGGATACAAACGTTGACAAGGAAAAAAAATAGTCAATGCAATGACTCTCTGTAGAGTATCTTCAAAGAGTCAGGGCCGTCTTTCAGATGGGACGTTAAATGGGTGTCCTGACTTATCGTAAGAGTAGGGGTGTTAACCCCGATGTCCTGGCTAAATTTCCAATCTGGCCCTCAAACCATCATGGCCACCTAATCATCCCCAGCATTCAATTCATCCTCCTCTCCCCTGTAACTATTCACCAGGTTGTTGCTGTAAATGAAAAATGTGTTCTCAGGCAACTTACCTGGTAACATTTTTAAAAGAGTGTTTGCTAAATGACTGAAATGTAAATGTAACTGCAGACATACAAGGGACAGAGAAAGAATAACATTGATCTGTGTGCCATTTTCTTCCGGTTAACGATGTACTATTTCTCTGGGTTAAAGCTCCAGGGTGCTCACCGTCTCTCAAGTAGACTTACTGAGAAGAGGGATAGAAGTGGACTGGAAGCCCTGAGCTGTCCCTACAGGTTCCACATCTGCTGTGGTGTAGATGCTCACTGCTGTCCACAACTCTGTGTGTCTATTTATGAAAGGTGCAGTTGAGTTCCAGAGCCTGGGCCACAGAAGAGGCCTCATAGTTCCCAGTCAGTCACTTCAGCACATCTCACATTGAATTTATTGGGTTGTGCTGAGAGGCTGAGAGCTGGCAGGGCAGCAGTCGCCTGCGTCCCAAATGGCACCCTACTCCTTAAAGAGTGCACTATTTTTGATCGGGACCCATGCACTATATGGGGGATGGGGTGTCATTTGGGACGCACCCGTCGTCTCCTCCCCACTGACAGCTGCCTGTCACAGTGATTGTTCCATTTGGCTTAGCCCTCTGCTGCCTCCAGTGTGCTCCGAGGCCAGCTGTCAATCAACAGGAGAGACGCAGCTCTCAGCTCTCCACAATGGAGCTCAGTGCAGGCAGGAACTGCCTTGAATTCTCCCAATTTGCCCTCTGCACATTTTCCACTTCACAACAACAACCCAAAATGTTGCAAGGGTATTTATTAAATTGAGCAAGTTTCTCCAGGAATAGATTTGCTGAAATGAACATGCTGTAGAATTGTTGATATTCTTTTTGAATTGCTATCTTCATATGACGGTGTTACATTCTGGTGCTGGAAGGGAGTTACCTCAAACATTTGAACTACTTTGAGTGAGAGAAAGGTGCCATTAATTAAAGTAGTAATCCTTATTATCGTGACATATGTTGATAAAGTGGAGATATGGCCATAACATAGATTTTTGATCCTGTGCCAAAACATAAGTGTGATTGAGTGAGAGGTACGTTAGATCATGGCTCCAGACAGCGTATGTGTGTGTTACCTGTTGCAGGAGAGGGTTAAACATTTTCATGTCATTAGACCTTCCGGAGGACCCTCTGAGCATCCTCAAATATGGAGTGGCACGGCTGGAGCAGGGTGGGGGTTGGCCTGGCTGGGGGGAGGACCATGGCCACCGCTTCCTGAGACTGCTGTGGGGGGAAAAGAAAAGACACATATTTAGAAAGAAATATCTACATTTAAATAAATATCTAGATTACATTCTAAATATACAGAAATCCAAATATAAGGCTTTGGTTAGTTCTATTTCAACATTTGCCGGCTGGGCTAAGTTATAGTCAAACCCATCAGATGCATAAGAGGTGTAAAATATTGGGTGTCACAGGATCTAGAACTGTTTGAAAGAAACCATTATACTCAAGTTTGGTTCTGGCTTTAATAACTGTCACTATAGAATGACTGACGGCAGCAGGAGAGAATATTCTGTTCTATTGCATTCTATTCTGTTCCCTCTATCTCTTCTCTCTCGCTCTCCACCCATCAGGAAGCATTTCTTTCTTCCCCGGCCCAGGCAGGCAGGCATAGCTGGTACAGCTGAGAGACCTTGGCTGTTTCTTTCATCCTCCCCTCATTTCCTTCTCATCTCGTATATATATATATTATATAAATCTATCAGTGCGCCTGGCTGCCCTGTCTTGCTGCGTGGGGAGGAACAGACGACAGCCTGCCTGCCATCGTTAGCTAGCCGAGGGTCGTTTGTTTCAGAGTCGTGCAGTCCCTGGCGCTTTCTGAAGTTGCTGTCGCAAATAATGAAATTTCAAAACAATTTACACTTATCAGACACCAATAAACTCCTTTTGTGGGTGAGGGAGGTATTTGTCTCATTCGTTTCTGTGGATATTGCATTTTCACAGCAGCCGTGCACTGCAGGAATGGGATGAGGTTCGTCCTTGCTTTTCACATCTGTGCTGCTGACAGCAACTCAGTCATTCTGTCGGAACTTCATGTGGCAACTGAAATAGTCTGGCAAGTTACAGTATGGAAGTAGTCATTTCCTTGATGTCAAGTCAATCCCAGAACCTTTACAGAACAAGCATTGTGACAACAATACCAAACTCTTAAAGCTAGAATCCTAAATTGAAAAAATAACAAAGCGACAACCTGACTCTGTTTTGGTAAAAAGCTGAGGGATGGACCTGGAGAAATGTAACCACTCTAAAATGCATAGACAGAGCTATGGATGCAAGGACTGATTAATTCATCCATGCTATAAACATTATAGTTTTAAGCATGTTTTGAGGCTATAGTATATTAAACAGTGTTTGTTAACATTTACATTGTTTACAAACATTGTAGTAAAACAAGTTTATATTTTGGGTTCTGATGGGGTACAACAAGCTATATTCTTCAAGAATCCAAGGGTATACATCATGCATGTGTAAGTCCGGAAATGGATGTAGCAAGTAAGGATTCTAGCTTTAATCAGAATGCATGTCAATGAGCTTCATGGAATTGAGTAGAGAATACAGCACACCAATAGGATAGCACAGGACGGTCGGATACCAACCAACCAATGTGACAATGGTCATCATTACTCTTTCTCTCTGTAGCCACTGTGCTTTCTCCTCTTTCTCCTTTGGTCCATTTGTAAAAGAGATAACAAAAGCACTGATTTATTGGTTTCTGTTCATAAAGTGGGAGCACAGCTGAAATTGCAGGGATACAATGGTGGCATTGTGTCTGTCTGCTGCTTATCGGTGGCTTGCTATGGATGGATGGATAGCAACACAGACCGTACAACACAGAATCTACCTCGTAAAGCTGGCACTGCAGAGGCAGGCAGGGGTTGCTATGGAAACCTACCATGGAGACGCAGGGAGGAAGAGGGGGGTGCTTTCTGCTGCTGCTTGTGGTTTTGCTGGTCTTGGCGGATGCCGTCTCTCTGACTGTCTCTGTGCTCTCTGCAGCAGGAAAGGCAGCGCGAGGCTGGAGGAGAAGGACAGAGGAACACAACACAGGCTGTCCGTTTGAGTGCCATGTGGACATGTTTTTCCTACTCAAAATCATATTACAGGATCTGATCTGGTTGTAAGAGGCCAAATTGGATAATTTGTGGGACACAGAAATGCTGGACTCATACATTTCAATCATCACCAAGCATTTACACATCATACACATAAAGCACGTTATATAGTATGACCATCTGGCCATGACGACCATTCAATTATCATGCCTGCCACTAAACCCCACTATTATGAACTGCAGCACTAAAACTGCCCTGGTCTCACAGTGTGATAATGACAGGCATTCAACGTAATCCAGACACACAGTGAGGGGACCAGGGTGTCACTGCCCACTCTGAGGAGAGAGAGAGAGACGCACACCTTCCTATTCCGGCAAACAGACAAACCCGACAGCGGCAAACCAGAGCATTCACACCCTGCATCTTCAATTATATGCTAATGTGTTATCTGCCGTGTGCTACATTATTCCAAGCTGATGGAATTTTTCAGAGGCGGAAAAAGCGTGCTTGGAAACTCAATGCCTGGTTGGCGCGGCAACGGGTCTCAGAGTATTATAGATGGGTACAAGCTTCGGGTGGCCGTGGCAACGTGTTCGTTGGGTAAGGATGAAGAAGTGTTATAATTTATTAAGGGGAGAGGAGAGGGGGTAGAAACCATCTCAAATTGCAGTCTTGGTCATTGAAATACCAGACACACTCGTGTCTTGGCTTGATTTCATCAGCGGTAAAGGCACCAATTAGATTAGCACATTCCCAAAGCTAAACACTGTCGAGAGGATGACATTGGCCCACTTAGGGAAACAGGAAACGTCCTGATGGCTCTCTCTCTCTGTGTGTGTGTGTGTGTGTCTCTCGTCGTTCTGAGCAATATGTGGGTAGAGGGATAATCTCATTCTCCAGTCTGAATGTCTCCAATATGCCAATAATAGATTTAGGGGGAACTGAGCAGCACCAGCGATAGCAGCTTATAGACTTGGTGCATTACAATACAAAAGGAAAGTAAATGGAAAAGGCCACACAGAAGTGGTGTAATGGGAAAGTCATTGTGAGGCCCTACGGCAGTTGACAGTTTTTCTCTTGACCTTAATTATCTTCTAGGGGAACGGAAAACGGTTAGACAGTAGTTCAGAGTTCCTCAAGGCTCTGTTCTCGGACAACTTCTGTTCTCATTATATTGCTACCAGTAGAGGTTATTCAAGGAGGCTATAAAAAGTGGAGGGACAATCACTTTATACAGTATTATTGATAAGATTGATATTTGTTGATTGTTCCTCTCAGTGAGTCCATCTCACCTGCAGCAGGGTCTGCATCTCTGTCTTGAGTCGTCCAAGGTCCTAAAGCATATCATTGGCTCATTTCACAGCTGAGCTGGGTCACTCAGTAACCTCAGCGTATAATGGGAGGCCTGGCTGGTGACCACCTCCTTTTATACCTTGGTGCTTCGTGTTGCTGTGCTTCGCTAATGCTGCAGTGACCAGCTCTCTAACCCCAGAGGGAACACCAGAGACCTTTTGCTGATGTTGGCCTTCCCTGTCATTTAAAAAAAAAGAATGTAATGGTTGCAATGATGTTGTTATAATCAGAAAGTACCCACTGAGCTTGATCAGCTCCTCCAATAGGAGTGGGAGAGGAGAGCCAGCCTTCCTCCCTTCTTTCTTTCTTCCCTCCTTCCTTCCTTCCTTTCGGCCTGGAGAAGTGTTTGGAGAAGAGGGCCAGTGTGGTGGCACAGCACCAATAACATGACTCACACATAGGACAGCATCCAAGCAGCCTACGTAATGTTATTGCCACATAACTATCAAAGACTTCAAATGCATTGACTGGTTGAGGAGAGTGAGTCCTGCTTTGGAAGTAGGGGAAAGCCCATAGGGTCATTCAGAGGTCAATGAGGCTCGCTGTCCTATTATAGGCCATGCATGGCTGAGACTCTGGTACGCACGTTACTGTATTCAATAATATTAGGCTGTTATTAGTGTATAAAAAAATGTAATATTAACTTTCTGATATTTTTCTGTACGGCGAGTCTCATTGTTTACATTTCAGTTTCGTATGAGCGGTAATGGGGATAAAATCAAACCTGTCTAGTATTGGAGATGAGAGCTGTATTTACACAGGCATGGATCGAGCCCATAATGAGCGGACTGCGAGGATCTGAGAGAGTCCACTCATTTCTCACTCCGTGTGTGTGTTCTAATGAACTGTTTTCATAGTATAGGGTTTCCAATCCATCGTGTGTTACCGACTATGAACTCAATGGCTCCGACATTGCTGGACTTGCCCACTTTTGACGCAAATAAACACACACAGTTTCCATAGTAACACCATCATAATAACATATTTTAATATGATACAAAAGTGACTTCTTCCACAGTAGATACACTTATTATTCTTCCCTGTCGGGTGCTACAGGCAGGCACAGACCCACATACCGTTAATTGACAAAACTGTCACTCAAAAGTACCGCCATTGAAAGCACAATGAGCCCCTGGATTTTTTTTATCTTGTCAAGTTGCAAAAATATAAATCTCCTTCATTTCTATGGTTTCACGGGGGGCAATGGATATATTCTTACTGCTTCTGGCTTAATACAGACTTAAAGGTGAAGTACCAAATGGCACCCTACTTTTGGTGAGATCAGAGCCTTTTCCTATATAGGGAGTAGGGTGTGATTTGGGACGTATCCAAATAGTCCCTTCATTGTGGCTCAGATACAGCCAGAGACAGGAAGGTAAATCAATATTGGCACAGAGGATGAGGATGTTTTAACTGTACATTTACACAATGAATCCCTCTTCATCACTACATCAGAAGGACCAACAGGGAGGAAGACTAGTCTGAACAATGAGAGAACATGGTGCAGAGAGAGATGGAGAGAAAGAGAGGGATAGAGAACACATACACATTTTAATGTAGTGAATCTCACAGAGGGATAGGAGGAAGCGAGAGAAGAAGAAGAGGAGAGACACTAGCTGACCTGTGTGGTTCCCACTGAGCCGTGACCACAAGGCAAAGGTCACACCCACAATGCAGAGGCAGCATCCATCCTCTTGGCAGTGTGTGTGTGTGTGTGTGTGTGTGTGTGTGTGTGTGTGTGTGTGTGTGTGTGTGTGTGTGTGTGTGTGTGTACTAACAGAGCACAGGGCTGCCGTGGGGTGTGCCAATCATCCGGCCAACTGTCAGAGGAGAAAAAGGCATTGCACCACGCAACATATAGCAACCATGGACTATTCACTGTTAAGCCCCCCACACATTCACAGTGCTGTCTTATACAATAGCTAGGCCACTGCCCCTGCACTCACACCTATTCTGTAGGGGGGGAAGCTTTCTTTGACGCATCTCAAAGAACCTTACAGAACAGGAATGTTCTGACTCAAACTGACAAAGGACAGGGTGTACTGGGGATGCATGGCAGTGGCGGGTATTGTGTACTTGACATTCCACTAGAAGAGAATGTAATTCTAGGGTCCAGGTAAAATCAGAGAGGTACTGCTAGGACGGCAGAATCTCTACGAGTATACCAAGTCCTCTCAGGAGGTTGAACCATACAAGTCAGATCAAGTGTGTGGGGTTTACAATAATGAATCATTTGGCATTCAGATTTTTAGTGTGGGGTGGGAATATGATACACATTGACATTTATGTAAGCAACTGAGGAAAATGTATGCATAAATGATACCGTATAATCTTCAAAGAGAACGAGAATGTAAACATTAACCTCAGACCACCATCAGCCTATTAGATCCATGGACTAACATGGAACATGTACTAAATGTCAATCACATAATAATGTTTGGTCCTCATGTCTGTTCTGCCCTCTGAGGGAAACACAGAAAGGAAGAAGAAGCGTTGGTTCCCCTTTTGGGGGTGTTCTGTTCCAATAAATAAACATGAAGGCTCTCATGCTGTGTCTCCGGTAGTGCTGATATATTCCACACAGTGAGACGTCTTCAATCAGCCTTAAGATGTATCAAATGGAGCTAATCCATTTGAAGAGCGGGAGTGTGCCTTGTTGATGCCAGCCTTTTTGATCTTGCTCAAATTGATTAGGGTGGAGATACAGGGAGGCAGAGACAAAACGTCCCGTTAGAGGTCACCTTATGCAAATGTCTCCTCCCTCCTTCCATAGGAAATGGGTTCAAATAGAACAGATTGTTCAATTCACTCAGGCTGTCTGAAATAGCACCCTATTCCCTGAAATTCCCTGAAATAGCGCACTGTTTTTAATGGCTGACTGCATCTGAAGTGACACCCTAAGCCATATATAGGCTAGTGCACTACTTTTGAATAGGGTGCCATTTGAGAGGACATCTTTTCCTACAAGATGTTGTTGACAGGTCTGTGTGCAGCCATGCCTGTGTGTAAAACACTGATCATAAAATCATTACGGAGGTAGAGAAATGATGCCACGTTGATAAGGTGATGGGAAATCTATATGTTGATAGTGGTTTATTGATGGTCGATATGGAAACCAGAGCAATATTACATATACGTCTTATAATAGAACACATCATGGACGGGTTGGAGTTGGTGCCTGAGGTCTTCATTAATACTTCCTCATATTTCAGTGACTCAAACGAACTGATCCACTTGATAATTATTATCAGCAGCTTAGTAAATGTCACCTTATATTCATCTCATTGTTATACACTGTTTTTCTCTCTGGTAAGGAGGTAAGACCTTTCTTGCATTGTACCGAGCACAGTCTATTTCTCTAGCTCATCCTTCTCTCCTGCAGAGGGAAATGCACACACACAAACACATTGCTACGGTGGTATCTGCTGGACAAAAGAGGGGGAAATACCTTCAGCTAAAAGGGCTGAAAAAGTAGGGATGATGATGGATGGTGCAAGATGTGGAGGAGAGAATTCCAACCACTTTCCCTTCCCTTGAAAAGGTAGAGCAAGGTTTCGTCGCCATGGTGAACAGATAGTTTCAAACGTCTCTCTCTTTGTGAGTGAAGAGCAGAGGTGTCGCGCCAATTCATATCCCATTCATTAGCCAGAAATGTATAGCTAGAATTATAACCCATGTTGAGAGGGGGTGAGGTGAGAGGGATGTCCGTGACAAAGCAGTGACAGGACTTCAACAAATAATGAACCACAAATGACTCTGAACATAATACCCACGGTAGGCTAGCTCTTGAAACATCGGTCTTTGCCGGCTACAAATGTGATCCTACACCGCTCCCCCTCCCCCCCAAACATTGTGATTATTTTGGCCTCTTCTTCATCCTGCCTCCCATTCCTTCAACACGCGGTCATTTCTGCCATCACCACCAGAATAGCTGCTATTATCTAATCAATACCAGAGACATATTAGGAAGCCTGCTGGTGGTGGCCTCACCCTCCACCCTCTCTGCTCTGGTGTTTCAAGCTGTACCATCCATCACCCTGGGCCGCCCCTACCCCATCCCAATCCTTATCATCCCCTGCTCTGGCTGCCACAGCATTTAAATGTCATAAAAAGCAGCAGATGTTTGAATTCCAGCCCCTCTATGTGCAAATATACCCAGTCTACCAGAAGTGACCTCATCGCCATAGTTTACGTTGACCACCTGATGCCCCAGCAGTTATAATGGGAGCAGACCTGGGTTCAAAAACTATTTGAAAACGTTCACATACTTTTAGCATTTGCTCTAGTCAGCCTCTAATACCAGATGGGCGAGGTTTGTGACTATTCTATTGGTTCTATTGTGCCAGACAAGGCCAATCAAGCACAGATAAAGAATTTGAAATGATTTGGAATAGCATTTGAACCAAGGTCTGTCTGGGAGTGCCACTCCAGATCAGTGTTGATCCCTGGTCGGGGGCGAGAAAAGTCCATTCACACTCATTTGTGGTGTAGCCTAGGCTAGCTCAGCCTGATGTCACCCTGGCTTTGTAGTCAAAACCATTCAACATTTCTGTTTCATTATGACATAAAAAAAACCTGGATTTGGTTTCGAAAAATGATTCTGTTTGAGTCTGGAATAAGAAGACCGTACTTTGACCACATTTCCTTCACCCACTAGATCTCAGGGCAAAGTGAAATTGGATACCATGAATGGTTATATTCATTTCTTTCCATGCACTGATAAAAGTAGGGGTTTCTTAGAAGCCCCCTCTCAATGTAATTTAAAAGCAATTTCCCTGGATATGTCTGTGCTGTGTTGGAGCTTGACGGTCCTGAACAAGGCAGAATTGACTGAATCCAATAACCACGAAAACACGTCTTTCAATCATCGCCCTCAAACCTAAATCCAACATGTTCACAATGGCACTATGTATAAACCTAGTAAGAACAACCACTAGGGTGGTTGGAAGGCGATTTCTTTCGCTCCTTTATACAATGAAAACCAGAAAGTACATATGTTACACACACAGTAGGCTGACTAAAATACCACCACACCTAGTATTGGAAAACTGTCAAAGTGTTTTGAGTAAGTCATATAAAGTCATATGACCATACAGTGTTCCATCCTATACACACACATACAGTTAGTATTTTCGTGATAACGATGCAAAAGGAAGGAAGTTGTAACGGCGTTCCTCCTCCTCTTCGGATGCAGCGTTGCGATTTGACATGATATTTATTTAAACAAGACACAAAACGAACTATACTTGATTAACTACAAAAACAACAAACGACGTAGACTGACCTGAACGTAAGAACTTACATGTAACACGAAGAACGCACGAACAGGGAAACAGACTACACAAAAACCGAACGAACAAACAAACCGAGACAGTCCCGTGTGGCGCGACAAACACAGACACAGGAGACAACCACCCACAAACAAACAGTGTGAAAACACCTACCTTAATATGACTCTCAATCAGAGGAAATGAAAACCACCTGCCTCTAATTGAGAGCCATATCAGGTCACCCTTTAAACCAACATAGAAACAGAAAACATAGACTGCCCACCCAAACTCACGTCCTGACCAACTAACACATACAAAAACTAACAGAAAACAGGTCAGGAACGTGACAGAAGTCAAATCAATGTTGTTGTCAAGGTCACTGTATAAATTCATGACGCTCAACATAGCAACAGTATCCCAGGGGAACAACGCAGCATGTGGGATCTCTAGGCTGTTGCCTCATACTGAGGACTCTCTCTCTCTCTCTCACACACACACACACAGCAATAATAACAACCCACAGAAACCCTGTTCAAATCGGTGCAGCAATCATAATTCTGCCATTTTTCTCAGTAATTCGTGATAAAATCGGTGTTGTACAGTAGTCACTCATCCATTAATCTAGTGCGATAACACATTCAATGCCCTAAATATCTACCTTGCCTGGTGGTTTGATATAGAATCAAGCCTGAAACAGGAAGAGAGAGAGAGGCTGTGGGTCCGAGGAGGCAGGAAGAGAAAACCATAGAAGAAAAAGGTATTTGGGTGCATTAAGATTCTACTCACTAGTGTGTTCTGACCACACACTCCTCCCCTCATCCTAGCCCAGCGCTCAGACGCTCACAGCACCACACACACATTTGTTACTAAAGCGCATCCGTCCATCCGCCCAATGGATGCGTCCTCATTAATATTTATCTGTGTTAATACAAAGCTCATGTATTTTTTGATTAATGTAAAGGTCCTTTTCTAATAACAATGGGGGCTGTGGACGGATGGCCATACATATTTATGTTTTTCGAGGGCTTATTTATTCTGGTGGCTGGCAAGCAGGCAGGCAGGCAGCCAGTCAGTCAGTCATTTGGACATGGTGCCTGTCATTTCCCCAGCCTCCCTCCCTCTGCCTGCCTGCCCTCCTGGCATAATGCTACTTATTCATAGAACATTTTGATTTAGTTCATCTCTCCCGAGGCTGAAAGTCCCAACTAAGCATTCTGCTGTGCTGCTGGATAAAGAGGCTTGAATTATGCAGCGGGCCTAATGTGCTCCTTCCTCTTCCTAAATATAAACACACTCACGGAAGGCATCAAAATGAGAATTCTTATCGCATGCCACATCTTTGAATCTGAACCCATTCCATCCGTCCACATCGTGCAGCTAGGTCCTTAGGTGCTTTGTGCAGAAAGTTACAAAAGACAGAAAATTAGAAAATGGACTCCTGACAGACTATCAACCCCCATCCCTCTCCAAGTCATCTGTTTCCAATTGAATGTATGAATATTGTAAGTGCATCCTTCTCAATGCCTGATAGCTAATAATACTGATGAGTATCTTTTAGTACAAGTAAAGCCATGTGTGTATTACCACAACCAAGGATACTAGTTATTTTTTTGTATTCTTGGCATTTGATTCATGATTGATATTGATTGATATTGTGCTGAATTGTTGAGGAGAGTTAACAAGTAAGCATTTCACTGTACCGTTTACACCTATATTTTGTGCACGTGACCAATAAAACAATGTATTTTTCTTTACTTTTTTATGATGTCCAATTGGTAGTTACAGTCTTGTTCCATCACTACAAATCCCCTACGGACTCAGGAGAGGTGAAGGTCGACAGCCATGCGTCCTCCGAAACACAACCCTGCCAAGCCGCACTGCTTCTTGATACACTGCTCGCTTAACCCGGAAGCCAGACACACCAATGTGTCGGAGGAAACACCGCCCAGCTGGCGACCGAGGTCAGCTTGCAGGCGCCCGGCCTGCCACAAGGAGGCACTAGAGCGCGATGGGACAATGATATCCCAGCCGGCCAAACTCTCCCCTAACCCGGACAACGCTGGGCCAATTGTGTACCGCCTCATGGGTCTCCCGGTCACGGCCGGCTGTGACACAGCCTGGGATCGAACCCGGGTCTGTAGTGACGCTTCAAGCACTGCGATGCAGTGCCTTAGTCAGCTGCGCCACTCGGGAGGCCCGAGTGAGTGACTCGGGAGGCCCAATAAACGTTGATTTGAGTTCTGTGCTAGGCCATGTGTCTAATTTACCTACAATATTATGGTACAGATAGAGTTAGCTAGACAAAAAGAGAATTGTCTATTTGCATTTCTAACTGCCTAAAATAGTGAAGGAGAGGCCTGCCTGCTTGTCAAAGGACCTGCAGTATTTAACAGGCTGTCTGGGAATGTGACTGGCCGGGTATGGCAGGCAAGGTTATATCACACATTACAGGGAGTGGAACTGAACACAGACCTGAACGCTGCAGAGCCAGATACGCTCTAAAATACATCATATCTACTGCAAACTGGAAAGCACACTCCTCAATGAATGTCTTCATACCACAGTGAGTCTCTGTCTTTACAGCCCTGTGCCCTGGCCTGCACTACCAGGCTGGTAAAAATACACCCATCCATCTATCCAAAGGTGTTCGTCCTACGATCAAGTGCTGTGGTGATTCAGTCGATGGACGTGGGGATATAAAGGTATGTTTTATTCCGTCTGTCTGTCAGTCCCTCCTTGTTTTTCTCCATCTCGACATGTCATCCTCTCTCCTGCATTTCAATTTCCTCTCCTCCCCTCTCAGAGACAAACACTATTTTCCATGTAAGAGGCATCACCTAGTCTTCAACATCACAGAGGGGATTCAGCAGTGGCAGCAACAGCATATTAGCATAGCTCGATGGCGAGGCCATGGAGCCATTACCTAGCAACAGAGCTGGCTGTGATTGGCTAAGGAGACGTAAACAGCAAAGTGGGTTTGGGGCAGACTGGGACCAAGCGGCTAAATGAGGAAGCGGGGGGCTATTTCTGCCCATGTCATCCCTGCTCGCCACATCAAAATGACATTGGCTGGCTCCTCCTCCCCCACACAGAGAACAGAGCAGTGCAGACCAGAGGAGACACGCAGAGCAGACCACAGCATTCACATTGACTGACTGAGGCTGGGGGGGGCAGCAGCCCAGAACACGACGCAGCAGAAGCACCAGCAGCAACCAGACATCCATCTATCCTTCTGGTTGCTCTTTCTCTTCTGATCCAGGCAATAAGGCAACAAATTATTTCTGAGCCATACCGTTGTCGTGGAAATTACCACCAGGGACTTAAATGAATTATTATTATCAGCAAGCTGGAGAGGTTCCAACAAACTTAATGCACCATACGACACCATTTCCTCCACAACCTCACTCATCATCATCATAACACACCTAAAATCTTTAGATTGGAGAGTCCTCTCTCCACTTGGGTAACCTAAGAGTCTGTTAACCAAACAAACTCAAACAGACCAGTCCTGTTTGGCGCCCTGCTTCGGTCTCTCCTGCAGAACTGGGCCAACATTATCCTGAACCACAGCTCTGTCAACATGACTAGCAGAACGGGCAGGGCCGGGTCAGGGATTTGGAATGTACCAGTGTTTATGTCAGTCACAGTGTTCCTCTGCACACCCACCAACACACTGGGGACAGATGATGATGTGTACCACAGGAGGTTGTTGGCACCTTAATTGAGAAGGACGGGCTTGTGGTAATGGCTGGAGCGCTATCAGTGGAATGGTATCAGATACATCCAACACATGGTTTCCATGCCATTCCATTCGCTCCGTTCCAGACATTATTATGAGCTGTCCTCCCCTCAGCAGCCTCCTGTGACGTGTACACAGACAGGACAGACCAGACACACCCACAGAGAGTCGGAAATTCCAGGCAGGCAGTAGTGCTTGAAGACTAGCCACTATTTACTTTTAAAACTGTCAATCAGTATTCTACAACTGCATTCAAGACACATGGGTTATGACGTATAACAGACAAAGCTGGATGGAGAGAATACAGCAGGTATACCACAGAAACTTTGAAAATTCACTGAGGGACATGTCTGTTGCCTTGTAATACCTGAGAGTAAGCGTGTGCACTGTCTTCAGGTAAACAGAGTGCATCCTGTGGGGGGTGAGCAGTGGTCAACAGAGGGAAAGGCAGACGGGGAGAACGGAGCTCCATTAAATCACACTGAGGGGGAGGCAGCACAGACGACAGACAGGCTGAAGGCAGCAGACTGGCTGGATGTGTCAAGTGGCTGGACGCACTACCATAGAATGGCCAGTAAGAGTCCTCATGGCAGTATTCACAGGCTGTGTTGACAGCGTCAGTGAAATGATGAACACTCAATACGCTGGCTGGCCACATTTTAGACATGAATGAATGAGCCTCATGAATCTGAAACATGACCTCAGATGAGCAATGACTATTTTAATTCAGGAAAGAACTAAATAAGACACAAATGGCACACTACCCCTACTGAAGTATCTAGAGAAATGATCAGCTCAGATGTTTTTTTTAAACAGAGAGGCTCTAATTGCTGTGGATTGAGACATATGCATTCACATAACACTAGTCAGTTGTACAACTGAAAACCTTCAACTGAAATGTGTCTTCCGCATTTAACCCAACCCCTGCCTTGCTCAGTGGCAGAACGACAGATTTTGACCTTGTCAGCTCGGGGATTCGAAACAGGAACCTTTCGGTTACTGGCCCAACACTCTATCCACTAGGCTACCTGCCGCCCCTAGGGTAGGACATCATTGTAAATAAGAATTTATTCTTAACTGACTTTCCTAGTTTAATAAAGGTTACATTAAAAAAATGTAAATACATATATAGTGCACTACTTTTGAGAAGTAGGCCCATGAGCACTACATTGAGACTATGTGCCATTTGGGACACAGCCCTTGTTTCCTGTTGTAAACTAGGGAAGCACCGTGTTCATTTAAAACGTATTTCTGTTATGTCTTTTACACCTGGGTACAGCTGAAAAACATACATACTTTCTCAACTGAAGTATCTAGAGAAATGATCAGGTCAGATGTTTTTTTAAAACAGAGAGGCTCTAATTGCTGTGGATTGAGACTTATGCATTCACATAACATAACATAAATAGACCTACCACTAGGCTCCATTGTCATTTCTCTCCTATCAGGCTAGAGCAGCACACTAAACTAATCATGTTTCATATTCAGAATCAGTCACAAAACCGCCATTATAATCAGGTGCTGTGGTAATCAGGTTTTTAAACGACTCTGAAAGATAGCAGGGCTCACAGGTGCAGACTATCATTCACCTTGTCAATCAAATACATTCTGGAGGGCAGTAGAAAAATACAATCCTTTGGAGAGTATTCAGGCGGGAAGGGGGGGAGGGGGAAGGAAACACATCCATGCCATCCAATCAGCATCAACAGATGGCTCCGTAGTCATGGTAACATGCATCTGGTGGCAGCGGTACGATGGCTTGGTTAGGTTAGCGTGCAACAGTTCATGACAGAGACGGCATTCTGTTTACTGCAGGTAGCTGGGGGTTACTGCAGGAGGAAGGGAGGAGGCTAGATATACCCTTTGTCTTGATTTATAATAGTGAGTGTGTGTGTGCGCGGGTGTGTGTGTGCACATGCATGAGTATAACATTTTTTTATAAGTAATATGTTAATGCTTTCAATCAGAAAATGGAATTCAATAATGGAATGTTCCTTGAAAAGTAATCCCCATTGAAATCAAAATAACCACATGCCGTATATAGGTGGTAATACTTGGCAGTTAGGTAACTAGTTATGTACCGGTATATAACAAGTTACCTAACTGCCAAGTATTCTTGGTGATAGACGTCAACTGGCACTTCCATCAGTCATAAATTATCATTATGATTACATAATACAGTTCTGTCCAAATTGGTAGAGTATTCCAATATCATGTCAGAAATACAGAAAATCACCATGCATGAAATTACTATTTACTAAGACACATCACCATGCATGAAATTACTATTTACTAAGACACATCACCATGCATGAAATTACTATTTACTAAGACACATCACCATGCATGAAATTACTATTTACTAAGACACATCACCATGCATGAAATTACTATTTACTAAGACACATCACCATGCATGAAATTACTATTTACTAAGACACATCACCATGCATGAAATTACTATTTACTAAGACACATCACCATGCATGAAATTACTATTTACTAAGTACATATTTAATTTGATAGCAGATCTGTACAGAACCATATCAGCATATAACGGCATGCTGTATGTTGACCTCTAGGGAAAGTTGCAGATCACTCATACGAAACCAACAACCATCTAATTTCCTTAGTAGTGGAGTAGTGCACCTGTGAAGGGGGAAAGGAGAGGGGCTCAGGCAGCTACTAGACTATACTGCTGACTGCTGCAGAGCAGAGCAGGCTACAGTCTTTATTAACTGGACAGGGAAGGTATGGCTTTTTGTCTATCATATAAAAGGCCATATGTTTTTGGCACTGAGGGGGCAGTCCTGGCTGTCCAAGACTATTGCTGCTTGAACACATTGAGACTCTCTGAATACATTATGTTCCACTGTCAGCCCCAAACTGTGCTTAAAGCCCCAATCCTGTTATCCCCATAGTAGCAAGCCCCAAACTACACCATTCTTTAATACACATTTATATGAAACCAAGAAATAATCCAAATAAGGTCTGAATAAAAAAATATTTGTGAAGAGGAGCAACAGCATCTTTCTAAACTAAATTCTATGGAAAGTAGCTCATTGCTGTACTTATTAGTAGATGACAGTAACCCCACAGAGATCACTGAAACGTTCCTTTTCAAAGACTTTTGTCAGCTGTATGAGAGGAAGTCTGCCATTGACAGTAGCGAAACAAGACCGGCAGCTAGCTACAGCACCTCTTAATTAGCATCAGCCATCACAGTCCCATTCACACAACAGACAGGTGGAGGACTAAAAGGTGGGAGAGAGAGTGAACGATCCACAATTTACACAGGTGACGACTGACGAGGGACTCGAGGGAGGCGACTGCAGCTTTGCTACAGTGCACACATATGCAGGAGAGCAACACACTCTCACAGTGTGGGGGGGTTCCATAGCCTATTGGATCTGATAAGACAGGAAAGTGTCAATAGAATCTGGCAACACAGTACACAGGCTCCCATCCCCCACAGTCTGTCAAAAACACTTATCACATTAGGCCCTGGCTGGCTGTTATGGGTTGGATGCAGGTACAGTATGATCCCATTCAATCTCCAATCCCTTATCTCCATGTAATGTTTTGCAAACACTACATAAACACTTTCTATGATGATATGCTGTTTGTTTGGGAAGGGGTCTCGCACTGTATTGGTAGCATGGCTCAATACATTCCTAGGACTGTTGCAATATACAAAACAAAAGCACTGAACTAGACAGAGCTGAAGGAAAAGCGGTCAGTGAGTCAGTGTGGATTGTGTTGGGGGTTGTTGTTGCCCTTAGAAGGCTGTTTTCACAGGGAGCCGTCCACCATTGATAATTCACAGCAAACAGGGAGAGGGAAAGATCAGGAGGGTGTCAGAGGAAACTCCTCAAGAGAGACGATTCTAAATGTCAACAGAAAGCCACTGAGGCCTGGCCTTAGATATGGAAATGCTGCTATGCCAGAGAGGAGGCACAGAGCTGTTAGCTTCCTCTCCTCAGCTGTTGTTGTCAATGCTAAAGAAAATAACTGTGGTGACATTTAGGCCTACCGACCTACTTGATGTAAAAACTAGGCCTAGGCTCCATCTTATTTATCCTGTCCCTTGTTGCAGTTATCAGACTTCAAATACATGACTCACTGTGTCTTTCATTCCCAATGAGAGAGTAAAGTTATCTTAAACAAGGGGAATGCTGTGTTCTTCGTGTTAACTATTTTCAATCTGTAGTTGTTATCACAATGTTAGATCAGTCAAGGCCAGAGACAAAGGATGCCTTGAAACACAGTCGACTGACTCCCCCGGCTTGGAGCATGTGCTTTCAGTCACATGCAAGCCTTTCTAAATATGTCTAAACAGAAGACAAAGGGAGAGGCTTATATTCCAAGAAATCTGTGCAGAGAAAAATAATGCAAACAAAAAATGTCATACAAAAGCTTAGAGAGAAAGGGAGCGCGCAGAAAGAAGGGAGACATAGCGTTGTATCCATGAGCGATGAACGTACAGAGCATTCTCATCTGTGGGAAGAATGTTGTAGGAACAGTGGGCCTCAGTAGAAGCTAATGTTCATGGCAGTCTGCCGTCTGAACTCTGTGCTCTGTGCTCTTGGAGGGCTGGGGAGAAACCCGAGCCGCACGCGGCGCAGCGCCCCTTCCCTTGCTTGTGGCAGCAGCCTAAGATGGCTGCCACATCCTGGTGTAAACAAGCCAGGGAATGAAAGAGCTACATTTCTCCAGCCTGCATGCCAGGGACTGCAGGGGCTGTACTAGCCCAGAGTGTTGAGGAGGAAGTTAACCCCTTCCCTTCTCCAGTTTCCTTACATTCAACATGACAGAAAAATTACCGACAGCTCTAAAAATATGAGGAGGAAATGCTGCACTGAGCTATAAAGGTTATAATATGACTAAATTCAGCCAGGGTGGATAGAAACAGATCAAATCTGAAAGGGCTAGCATCTGCTACTACTAGAGGAGAAACCAGCTGACCTTATTGTCAGTGTCTAGCTCTCCAAAAACAACACCTCTCTATTTGTGCCCCACTTAACAGGGGGACCCCTCTATGCTTTGGCGGGAAACTTCATAAAGGCTGCACTAGGCTTCTTCTCCAGGGGGGAGGGCCTTGGAATGCTAATGTTTTGGAATTCTTTGAGAAAGCGAAACTTCTTGCACACAAAGGGTATCAGCCCTGGAAACCAGAGGCATTTCTTTTTAAGAGTACAAGAAACTATTTCTGCCAACCAATTGAAAACATGAATTTGATAAGAGCAGCATTTTGACAGACGTTTATACACACACACACACACATTATATTAAAATAAAATGATGACACTAGTGCAAACAATACCTATATTATTGACTGCATAAAATATGTTCCAGATCAGCCGTCAAAGGTGATAAACACAAAGACAATCGGCATTCAACATCGGATTTTTGTCCAGCTAACGATCAAAACGAGTGAAGAGACAAGACACGCCCTAAAACGAGATCACAATAAAACATCCTCAGCCTTTCCTGCTCTATTTTCTTTTCTGAGAAATAAAGAGGGAGGACGAAGGAGAAAAAAAAGTGGGAATGAAAAAGGGCAAAGGGCAAATCAATTCCTCACCGCGCTGCAGCTTGAGGCTGTGCTTCTGCAGAAAGGAGTGGAAGGCGGGAGGGAGGCACACGCCTGCAGCTACCAGCAGCTCATTCGCCAGAGAGGAATGTTTGAGATTGCATACATTATTATCTGTTAAGGGGGCCCAGGGCTGTGGAAGATAGTGCTGACATCACCATCTATAAAGAGCTGGGCTTTGAAAGACACTGGGAGGGGAAACAAAATGGGAATAACCCTTTCCTCACACACACACACAAGCGCACACACACACACACTCCCCTCCCCCTAAAAACAGCATGCTCGAGCCTTGACCAGATGAAAGTATTTTGCTTGTTTCTAGGAGAATAAAAGGGAGATGGGATTTCAAAGGGGAACTCTGGTGTTTGTGCATTTCTAAACAATCTGCAATATGTTACATATACTTTGATCATATGCACCAAATACATACATGCATGGCTTGGACATTGTTTTGTTGCTATTCGGGTAATGTAGAATTTCCTCCACTAATGTAAGGTTACAAAAGCATGCAAGATTATATTCGATGCAAAGAAAAAGAACTGAATCGAGGCACGACGCAAATTAACAAAAAAATAGAGAGAATCTGTGTAAGGAGAAAACATTGTGAGTCCAGCACACGCAGGGTTAACCTCCAGTCTGCCGTCTCTCTCCCTCCCTCTGTGTCGGTAGCACATTCCTGAATAAATGATGTTTTGAACAAGGCAGGTAACCCATGGCAACAGTAGAGCGGCACCGTGGCACTGCAGAGTCTGAGTAACCTTTGGGAAGGGAGTTTTTTATCCGCTGGAAACTTCTCCTGACTGGGTTGGAAGGGGAAAGGAGGGAGGGGGCTGGCTTCCCTGGCTGGCCAACAGAAGGAACACAGACTGCAGTGATTTGGGAATGTAAACTGAAACAGTCAAGTCTAAAAGCCTGGCCACTCCAGACTGGGTTTGTTTGAGGAGAGGAATGGGGTTTGAATGATATTTCTACAAGGTGATGGAAGGAAATATTCATTATCAATCGAACCCAATGAGTTTCCTAAGGCCTATTTAGTGATTTACTGTTATGAGCAGTTATATTTTTGTTCTCTGGAGGTAAATGTGTCACAAGAGGTGCTGGAATGGAATGATTAACTGGTAATGTAGGGCTTTAACACAAAATCCCCATTAACCTAATTTTAAAAAACTACATAAAAAAAAGAACTGACAAAACTTACATTCTACAATACCTAAAGAAATGTTAAAATTCATAAAAGATGGCGCCTAAAACATACCTTGGTCAAAGCATCAGAGATATCAGCCAAGCACTTAAGCTTAGGCTACATAGACCATTGGGTGAATGTGGAACAAAGGGGTTTGTCTGTGGTACCAGCAGGACCTCTCGCTCGGCCTCCCCTCTAGGCTTAGCCTACGTAATGGAGCAGAAAGCCCCTGCCATTCCATCCATCCCTCGCACTGCAGACCCCACCGACACCAGCATGCCTGCCAGCCACTCCCCATGACACTGCAATCGCTCTGCTCGCACTAACAGTCACAGACGGACATTTACAACGCTCATATTTTCAATAATGTATTTGAGCTGATTAGATATGTGATCAGTGCAATTCTTATAAGTTACAAGGGAGAGTATATACAAAACACTCATAAAAATGCATTAAGAAAATGTGGTCCCTATCCCTTTCACATCTTTTCAACAGACAACCTATAGCATTGGTTGGCAACAGGAGAGTTGTTTTATTTGGCAGCCCTAAAGTTTTTAGGATTTTTGTTCTTTGGTCAATAAAATACTCTAAAATCTAAATTCAATTAAGGTATGAAATTGTTAATTTCAAATACAATATCTATTTTTGGGCTTAGTTGTAGTCAACTTGTGGTGTATAAACTATTACAAAAAAATCATCCCACGACAGATTCCTTGATTTCACACAACATATCAGCTATTCTAAACACAATCTAGCATCTCGTTCGTTACCTCAGGTAATTAAGAGGTCTAATAGAGAGAAAAGAAGAGACTTGTTTTACAGCCAGAATGAAGTGGTGGTGAGACGTGTGTGTGTGAGGCTGCATTTGTTTGTAACGGGTGAGGAGTCTGGTGAATTCTAAACAGGTCAAGAGAGAGAGAGGGAGAGCCCCCCCTGCTCTCTTTAGCATGCACACTGCAACCTGAAACCCAAACGAGTGTTGAGACAGCCAAGGGCACCTTAACCATGGAAGGGCTGTTCTGTTTTAGCATGACAATAGAGACATGCTCTGTCCCAAACCAGGTGCTTTGTTGCCTCACAGCACCTGGGATAGATAGGCCATCGAAGACTGAAGCACTGCAATGCACCATTAGATGGGTAGCCACGATTAAAACGGCTCAACCCTAGCCTACGGTTTCTATAGTCCTGTTTGTTTTGGGGGTATGAGCATGTTGCTAAATACAGAGATCGTTTTGGATATACTATAGTCAGATAATATCATACGGGAGATCAAAAAGAAAAGATTGAGTGACAAAATGAGTGTGAGATTGTGATATTTGTTTATAAATCACACTTGAAGAAAGGGGCGGGGGAGTGTGGGGTTGTCGCTTACTCAGACAGCTGCTTTTCCTATTGCAGTTAGAACTGATGAGCCAATTTGTGTGAACAAAATTTCAGAAACTCAACATTTTACCAACCCCGTCTTCCTCTGGCATTCAACCAATTATTTTGACCATATAGTAGTATTCCCCAGGAGGTAAAAACCCTACTTTGAAACAGGGACAGAAACCAGGATACAGAGTATCTATAAATAACTGGCAGTTGGTTGGAGCAGGCGATATGCTTAGAGGGCAGGAGTCTCTGAGGAAAAGTCTTTCTCGCCCCTCTCTACAGAACATAAAATAACCATCTCATAACCCACCTAGGAGCAACGATGGTCCATGATACTGAACGCCACCTCCAACAATCACAGGCTGGAGGAGAGACACAATCTAAAACATAGCGCCAGTCAAATACTTATCAACGGGCATCTCAAAGCTCCTCTACTCTACTACCAGTAAGCCTTTAATGTACATCTGCTGTTGAAAAGAATACTGGTTTGTGTCATGTTTCCAGGACATACATAGCAGCCATTGTCCCCGTCTCTTCCTCAAGCTCACATATGGAAGGCTCCAGTTGGTATTTATGGGTTATCTGAGCCATGTGGGACTGGAAACCACACTGCCTGCCTGCTGCAGACAGTGTCAGTGTGTACATATGACCATTTGTCTCAGTAACCCAGAGCAGAGCTAGACCATTAGGTTTAACTCACAGCTAAATAACAGGCATGCAACTGTGCTCTCTCTCTCTCTATATATATATATATATATTTAAAAAAAATATTCCACTGGCTAATGGGACAGTGAGGAACCATGTCACATGAACAGCCTGCCTGCTGCATTGTAAACGAGGAGGTATACTCAGGCTTGTGCAAGCATTTTCACACAGACACACACACCCACCCACCGCATAAACATGGAGAAATCGTGGTACTGTTTGAGCATGCACCAATAGTATAACCATCAGCAAGATGAGGCGTCCTCAGTGAGAAGCATGCCATAAGAGCTGACTGTTTATAAGCACAATGAGGAGAGCAACTTGACATTCCAATGCCAACTTGTTGAGGACTCTTTTTGTTGTCTTGCTGAGAAGCACAGCTGTTCAAATTGTGGGCCCATCCAATGCAAGTAAACCATTTACCAATCAGATAGCTGCAACTAAGGCAGCCTAACAGATACAGTAGAAATAAACACTTGTTCACATGTATTTAAAATCGCTCTGGAGTAATGAGCTTGCAGAACTACTACAATTTACAATGTTATCTAACATATGGTAATGTTACCTTTACATATTGAAAGAGGTTATGATGAATAAGCATGGCACCATCTGATCTCTATACATGAGTCCAACGTTAATTTGGCTTTGCAGTAAGGTCTGTGTGTAATAAACACATTTAAATATGAAATAAAGGTCTTTTGAACCAGATCTTAATGTCAAGGTTGTCATCTCCAATTACAGCATATCTTATGTTAGATAACATTGTAAATTGTTATAATGCTATGGTTGAGCTATATATAAATATATGGACACAAAAATAAATAAATAATTTATTATACCTCAGTGAACCAGCTACTGTAACAGTCTAAACTTATTAAATAAACTGACATTTCACCAAGGGTTAATATCAATGGAATTTATTACAATTTACTCAGCTCCAAGGCACATTACAAGTCTTCTGTTACTACAGAAATGTATAAACAAACATTTTACATTAATGTACAGCATTTTGCTCTACCTTTAAGCATCCGTGCATCATCAAAGCAAACGGGAAGAGAAATGAATAACACGTAGTAAAATATTTTCGATCACAAGAAGAAAAGAGATACTTGCTGTAAAAAAAAAAAAAAAATGTCATAAACTAAAAAAAAGTCCTCAGAATGATTTGTACCCAATATAGGAGTTAGAGCAAATTGTCATTACTGTTATTGGATATTAACTATGCGTAGTTTCATTTTACAGACATATATTCATTGGGCGTTTAAACTGGCCTTTTTATAATGAGAGAAGTGCATGAGTTGGAAGGGAAAAAACGGCAGCAGTGATTACAAAGTGAAAGTGCTTTGACTCGTCACTGCCATCCAAATACAACACTAGTACCCGTCAAAACACCCTCCATAAAATTAGGTGACATCACATACTGTACTGTTCCGTTGATTCAAAAAACAGAAATATGAGAAGGAGGGGACGTCTCTGTACATCAACAATTTTTGTACGTTTTGAGTATTCACATGTGTATACTGTATATATTGGACTAAAATGCACGTTTCTATGGGAAGTTATAGGACATATCTATGGGTCCCTCTCCTTTTTTACCTTAACGTCCCCAGCTAATATTGTTGCTATCTCACCTTGCATGAACGCCCAAGGCACATTAGAACCTACCAGGGGGCATTTCTCTCCGCTAGGACAATACACCTCGCCAGTTGCTCCCTGCGCTTTGATGCTCTCTCGAGAACAAGGGAAACAGAATTTATGGTTGGGAACTGACGGACACTGAACGAAATGGGTATCCTCTAAACGTTCGTGGCAAATGGTACAACACAGAGGTCCGTTGTTTGCCATGGGCGAATCTGGAATGTTTTGCGCGTGGACCTGATCCATGCCAGAATGCGCATTGGACTGGGAGGGACCCCCGGATAGATTGAGATCTCCGTTACGGGAAGCCAAACGCCTCTGCCCCGAAACAGAGGCGGGCGAGACCGGGCTGCTGCTGTTATGCCTGGTGGATGTGGTGGAGTGAACTGAGTTGTTGTCCTTCGGGGAGTGCGCATTGCCCAACGTGTCCGCGACAGACATGAGCGCCGCCATTGGAGACTGTCCATTCTGGGGCGTTGATTCAGGGGGCGTAGCGCGACTTGAGTGAACAGAATGACCAGGGCCGAGCGGTGGGGGTGCCCCGTGTGAGGTACCGAATGATCCGGATGCCATCGTCAGTTTTAACGCCTCGCTCTGGCTGGCCATCCACTGCTGCCTCTGTTGTTCCTGTTCAGATAGTTTTAGCGCGCTCTCTGCAGAGTCAGGTTCTGGGGAGGCTTTACGCTTACGCACGCCAATCCTCGGGGCACTCGCAGATGGCAAGCCACGAGGGATGTTTACCAAAGCAGTGGGCAGCAATGGACAGCTGGCATCAATGTAGGGCTGTGGCAACATTTCAACCCCCAGCCCCTCTTTAAAGAATCGGACCGACTCGGGCAACAAATCACCCAGGAGTCGCCAGTCCCCAGAGCCATGCTTTTTCTCATACTCCAAATATTTAAAACCCGAGGAGAGCCCTCTGCCAAAGTCCTTCATGCAGTCCTGATACATTTGTTTGGCCACCCCCGATGCGCTGGAAAATACATTACCAGATCCACTTGGGTACTCGATAAATATTTTCAATTCATAGTCCATGCCAGGCTTTGACACTGCATCGAAAGCAAACACCCTGCCCACGAGTGAATGATCCTTTTTAAACCTCACATCAAACGGGGAGCTGTTTGAAAGAGTAAGCAACGTGTCCCTTACTATTTTCGGTTTGTTTGTCCAGTCTTCGTTTCTGTTTCTTAAACTTTCACTAAGCTCAGCCAAAGCCTCCGCATTACGCTGTTTCTCTTTCAGATCTCTCTCTTGGTCAGTGCTTGACACAGAACCTGGTCGTTTACCTTGTTCTGACATGGACTGAGAGGACGTGGACAAAGAGGATCCCACAATGGATGGAGGGGGGCGGCTAGACAGGCTATGCGAGGCTATGGCTGTTGCCGAGGAGGGTCCATTCAACATGGTCTGTGGGAGAAGGTTGGGGGGGACATTCATTTGTCCTGGGACCGCAACTAGACCATGGCTCCGACGGGAGTTCGGGCTCTGTCGGTTCAACTCTGGGGGACCATCGTCCGGTTTTGGGAACCCATTTGGACCGCTCATTCCATTGGGAAGTCTGCTGGCATGGGCGCCAATACTGGAGTAGTCAAAGCGAGGTCTCTCTGCGTTCAGAGAGTAGCGGTCCATCCCCGACTGTTGTTGTTGTTTAGATGGTCCGTCCACATGGTTGATTTGCACCGTCTCCTTGGCTGATATTGCCGCCTGGGTTTTGACTGTGGGCGGCGGCAGTGGACCGGGGGATCTCCCCTCTTGGAAACCATGAGCTCGTTTGAGGTGGCGTGCAGTTTCGATAACAAACTCGATCCGATCTGCACCTTCATAATTCACACAACCCCTGCACACTGCCTCCGTAAAATCCCAAATCATAGCCCACGGCATACGGGGTAAATCGCACAGGTAACATGACTGTCTCCGAGATGAAGATACGTGTGCAGAAGACATGTTGAATGTCCCTTTCCCTGGTCCTTTTCCCCCCAGATTATTTGATTGCAATTTTTCTTTTCAGTCCGTGAATTTGCCCCCCAAAAGGAACCCTCTTCCTTCCCTACTCCTCTTCTGATGCCAGTGACGAGCAGTGATCGGTTGTAGGACTGAAATGTGCTTTACGCGCGTCTCACATCCTGACTTGGTTTGTGATTTGAAATTTTGATTGTGCCTCCACGTCTCCTCTCCCCAGTTTGGAATGCCACCTGGCTAGAGCAGTGACGTAAGCACCACGTTCCGCAGTTCATAAAAAAAAAAAAAAAAAAAAAAAGACATGCCACTTGTTGCTTTCCTAACACGCAAAGCTCAAACCACTCCCTCCTAATCTTTTGAATGGACTGGGAGCTAACAACACGAACGCACAATGCTGACCAAATTACATAAAGCAGAATATGGGTTTCTACAACTCTGGCATTTGAATGTATTTTACTACTGAGAAATTGTGTGTCAATATTATATTAGATGTCATTAAAATACCATTAATTATTATTAGATACAAATGTATTATGTTTCAAATAGATTACTTTTGCTTATGTCAGCAAAACGAAGCCTTCAATAGCATAAAGCTATTTAAGATTACGAAACAATTCAATTTGTTATGCGTTGTTTGTTTTTCACAATGCAGGAGCATCAAAAAGCATTATCTTAATCAAACCACTCTAACGAGGAAAAAACCTGGTTAAAAGGAAAACGCCTGGCTATAGCCTATCATTATGTAATGGAGCGAAAGCCTTTAATATACCTTTATTTTTTACATTTCTGATTAAAATATGTTGATAATCTGATTTAATTTGGCAACATTCATTGCAATAGGCATGTGTGATTACAATAACCGTTTAATATATTCTCCAAAAGAAAATATAAGCACAGTGTGATGGCTAAAATAAATAGGGAGTCGATACCTCTGCAATATCCTCTGTAAAAAATAACACTGGGCTAGTTGAACTAGAGATATTTTCCCTACATTTCGATTGTTTACCTACTGCACAGACAAGAGTAGCCTGCTCTGCGCACCCTCCACCCCTTCCTTCCCCTTTTCCCCCAGTCTCCCTTCCTGATTAACAACACCCAGTAGGCAGGCAGAGAATAATTTCCCCTTGTTAAACAACTGGGAGAGAAGGAGAGCGAAGAAAGAAAAACAAGGTATGGCAGCAGAGGGAGGGAGGAAAGTAGTTTATTGCAGTCTCCACATAACGCTGGCCTGGCACTGTATCGTGGTGGTGTGGTCCCTCCATCCATCCAAGCGACCAAGTATGGCCTTGGCCAAGAAAGAGTCTGCACCATGCCGCCGCTTTTCCAAAACAATGTTGCTTTCACTGCACCAAAAATGTGCCATGCTGTTAGGCTAAATGGGTACTGGTTGCACATGCGTGTATTTGTGAATACTGTGTTTTGATACATTACAGACTCGCTTTAAATTACAAGCACTGATGTCTCTGAGGTGACAGTATATGAAGTATGTATAATGCAGAGTCTGACCACATGAAATAAATGCACCTAAACAAATAACATGATTTAGTTTCATAGCCCAGCCCATCAGTGGCAGGGGAAGCTAGAAACGCCACAAAAAGAGAAGAGAAGATGGAGTCCGGTTTTTATTCAGAGTCTGTGCAATACACAGCAGGCTGAATGACTACCAGCAGCAGGCAGCAGTCGAGGTTGTTATGTGGGCTGTATGTGGACAATTCTCTCACTATTTGTGCACCAGGGATTGTGACAGACAGCCAAATGAAAGAGCAGCCATCATCAGTCAACAGAATAAGGCAGAAAAAGGTGTGGGCATAGGAAGAAAAAAGGGTTTGTGCCATTTATTCCAACACTGGGCCTGCGTGCCAGGCAAGGCTCAATACAATTCCAACACCAATAGTTTTGCTTGATTCAAGTGTGGAGCGCAATCTCACAGTAAAAAAAGGTCTGAATGATCCTAAAAGCAGATGGCAAAACAGTGCCTTCTCTCTTAGGTTTACACATATGGATACAATTCAAACATAAGCTTATTACAAAACTATGCCACATCAACTAGCCTAACTACCCAATAACATACATCCATCCATGTAAGTGGAAGGTCGGTACTATAAATATCACAGGCAGAACTCAACATCGCAACAATTAAAACGATTTACAAATTCTGCCTCAGACCTCAGAAGACTTTAAAAACAACCAAATACATAGCTTTACACAAAACAAAGCAGAGCAGGGGAGGTTAATAGTTCCCGCCTGCCTCCATCCTGAAAGGATCCTGTGATATCCCCACGGCCCCTCATGCATACACAGAGCCGCTCACATACCAACTGTGCTGATGTCTCTCTCCCTATCTCTATCTTGCTCTATGTGGAACATTTTGCAAGTGCAGGGGTTATTTTTTTTTAGCTTCAGCTAAGTGCCTGGCACGTTGCCAGACAGATGAATTCTGGGAAAGGCTTGCCAATGACAAACTGCCAACATTAAGCAGGCCTGACAGCTCCTCTCCTCCAAACTGGGCAGCAGTTCAAAGTGCTCTTTTATTTGAGAAGCTGGCAGACTGCCAGCAGCATGCAGATTTATGTTAGGGCAATTCCATGCTAACGGAATTACACCGAGACTTACTTTTCACTTTAAAACAAACCATATAGCTCTATGCACAATGCCTACTTTGAACAATTTACACAGTAAAATAAAATGAATAATTTACTGGAAAAACAGTGTAGATGCAAAGTTTGGTTACAGAATTATGGTAAAATCTCCCTCAGTTTTATTCTGTTATCAAACTTTGTATCTGCACAATTCTTCCTGTAAAGGTGTTTTTGTAAAATTTTCAGTGGAAATTGTTAAAAGTATGTTTTAAAGTGAAAAACCTGAGTCTCAGTGTAATTACATTGTTGTGGAATTGCCCTTCACCTACTCTCTCCTCTCACTCTCTGATGAAGCTGACAAATGCTGCTGCCGTTGCCATGGGGATCCTTCTGAGCTAGGAGAAAGAGCAAAGCGGTCCTGTGAATTCAAGTGCACAAGTACAGTGAAATACCCTTCTCGCAAGCTCTAAACCCAACAATGTAGTAATCAATAACAATGTAATACTAAAAACAACATAAGGTAGAGAGAACAAAAACACACGAGAACAAAAAATAAGAGCACAAAAAGTAAGCAAGCATACTACAGTGTATATACATGTTCAGTCATTTCCAGTACCATATTTACAATGTACAGGAATACTGGATCAATAGAGATAGATTTGTATTGGTGTAAGGTGACTAGGCATCAGGATATATGATAAACATTTACATTTACATTTAAGTCATTTAGCAGACGCTCTTATCCAGAGCGACTTACAAATTGGAAAGTTCATACATATTCATCCTGGTCCCCCCGTGGGAATTGAACCCTGGTCCCCCCGTGGGAAATGAACCCACAACCCTGGCGTTGCAAGCGCCATGCTCTACCAACTGAGCCACACGGGACCACGTGTGCTAAACAGAGTAGCAGCAGCAGCATGTATAATGATTGTAGCTGAGTGGGTGTGCGTAGAGTCAGTATAAATGTACAGTTGAAGTCGGAAGTTTACATACACCTTAGCCAAATACATTTAAACTCAGTTTTTCACAATTCCTGACATTTAAACCCAGTAAAAAAAACTGTCTTAGGTCAGTTAGGATCACCACTTTATTTTAAGAATTTTAAGAAAGAATGTGAAATAGTTGAGAGAATGATATATTTCAGCTTTTATTTCTTTCATCACATTTCCAGTGGGTCAGAAGTTTACATACACTCAATTAGTATTTGGTAGCATTGCCTTTAAATTGTTTGACTTGGGTCAAACGTTTCGGGTAGCCTTCCACAAGCTGCCCATAATAAGTTGGGTGAATTTTGGACCATTACTCCTGACAGAGCTGGTGTAACTGAGTCAGGTTTGTAGGCCTCTATGCTCGCACACACTTTTGGATGATTGGATGCTAAGCTAGCTAAAGACGTGGTTGATTTCATTATCACACCTTTTCCCCACATTTTAAATCTATAAATTGTTAAGGGCATTGAGCCTTATGAACTGAAAATGGCCGAAATTGTTCCAATTTGTAAAGCTAAAGATCCAGCAAACTTTACACATTACAGACCAATTTCAATTTTTTCAGCTAGCTCAAACATGTTAGAGAAGCTTGCATACAACAGATTCATCAAATAGGTTGTTATACAAACATCAGTATGGCTTCAGAAAATCTCACTGCCTAACTGGCAGTTACTTACTTAATTGACAAAATACATAAGGCAAATAACCGCAAACATCATACATTAGGTATTTTTTTGGATCTCTCAAAAGCAGTTGATACTGTTGATCCTCATATTTTATTACAAAAACTTGAAACTATGGGCGTGACTGCTTTGGTCTCCAGCTTGCCTCAGGGATCAATTCTTGGACCACTATTATTTATGATTTATATAAATGATTTGCCCAATGCATGCTCTCCCAGATATGATGATAAAAAAGTGTGCTTTACTCTCACAAAAAAATGTAAGTACCTTATTGATGTTGTTAATGATGAACTATGTAATATATCAAAAGTGGTTTAAAATGAACAAATTGTCACTGAATAAAAATATAAAAAATGTTATATTATTTGGTCCAAAGAAAATAAAATACAGATTATATAGTGGTCCATATTGATAATATACCTATTGATCAGGGCTGTACAACACGCTTTCTTGGTGTTCTGATTGATGATGAATTGTCATGGAAACCACACAAAGACAATAACCTTTAAGATTGCCATGAATACAGGGATACTTGGCAAAATGAGATATCTCCTAAACAGACGCACTGCTCTCAGTCTCTACTACACAATGATCTTCCCATTCATCCGTTACTGTAACATTATATGGGCCAGCACACACACCAAACTACTATCAATCTGTCACCTGCAGAGACACTCTGCAAGAATAATATCATCTGCTGGTTTTAGAGACCATTCAGCAACACTTTTCAATGCGGACGCCTGAGTATTTATCAAATTAGTTATTTTCAAGTTCCTTGTTTACTGCACTTTAAATCACTTATTACCCTCTTTCTTCAAAAACTTTTTTACAGCCACATATGAATTCCCTAACTACGCAACAAGAAGCAGACAACTGCTACATCACCCATATTCAAGAACAACTCATTCTCAATATACTATATGCCAAGCTATCACCGTCGTTGTTTAAAACAAAACAAATAAGAGGCACCTACTGAAGCAACACAAACATAGACACATGCATACAAACACACGGTAACATACACACATGTACAGATGGATTTTGTGTTGTAGATATGTGGTGGTAGAGTACAGTCGTGGCCAAAAGTTTTGAGAATGACAAATATTAATTTTCACAAAGTCTGCTGCCTCAGTTTGTATGATGGCAATTTGCATATACTCCAGGATGTTATGAAGAGTGATCAGATGAATTGCAATTAATTTCAAAGTCCCTCTTTGCCATGCAAATGAACTGAATCCCCAAAAAGCATTTCCACTGCATTTCAGCCCTGCCACATAAGGACTAGCTGACATCATGTCAGTGATTCTCTCGTTAACACAGGTGTGAGTGTTGATGAGGACAAGGCTGGAGATCACTCTGTCATGCTGATTGAGTTCGAATAACAGACTGGAAGCTTCAAAAGGAGGGCGGTGCTCATTGTTCTTCCTCTGACAAACATGGTTACCTGCAAGGAAACACGTGCCGTCATCATTGCTTTGCACAAAAAGGGCTTCACAGGCAAGGATATTTGCTGCCAGTAAGATTGCACCTAAATCAACCATTTATCGGATCATCAAGAACTTCAAGGAGAGCGGTTCAATTGTTGTAAAGAAGGCTTCAGGGCACCCAAGAAAGTCCAGCAAGTGCCAGGACCGTCTCTTAAAGTTGATTCAGCTGCAGGATCGGGGCACCACCAGTACAGAGCTTGCTCAGGAATGGCAGCAGGCAGGTGTGAGTGCATCTGCACGCACAGTGAGGCGAAGACTTTGAGGATGGCCTGGTGTCAAGAAGGGCAGAAAAGAAGCCACTTCTCTCCAGGAAAAACATCAGGTACAGACTGATATTCTGCAAAAGGTACAGGGATTGGACTGCTGAGGACTGGGGTAAAGAAATTCTCTGATGAATCCCCTTTCCGATTGTTTGCGACATCCGGAAAAAAGCTTGTCCGGAGAAGACAAGGTGAGTGCTACCATCAGTCCTGTGTCATGCCAACAGTAAAGCATCCCGAGACCATTCATGTGTGGGGATGCTTCTCAGCCAAGGGAGTGGGCTCACTCAATTTTGCCTAAGAGCACAGCCATGAATAAAGAATGGTACCAACACATCCTCCGAGAGCAACTTCTCCCAACCATCCAGGAACAGTTTGGTGACGAACAATGCCTTTTCCTTGCCATAAGGAAAAAGTGATAACAAAGTGGCTCGGGGAACAAAACATCGATATTTTGGGTCCATGGCCAGGAAACTCCCCAGACCTTAATCCCATTGAGAACTTGTGGTCAATCCCCAAGAGGAGGGTGGACAAACAAAAACCCACAAATTCTGACAAACGCCAAGCATTGATTATGCAAGAATGGGCTGCCATCAGTCAGGATGTGGCCCAGAAGTTAATTGACAGCATGCCAGGGTGGATTGCAGAGGTCTTGAAAAAGAAGGGTCAACACTGCAAATATTGACTCTTTGCATCAACTTCATGTCAATAAAAGCCTTTGACACGTACGAAATGCTTGTACTTATACTTCAGTATTCCATAGTAACATCTGACAAAAATATCTAAAGACACTGAAGCAGCAAACTTTGTGGAAATTTATATTTGTGTCATTCTCAACTTTTGGCCACGACTGTAGAGTCCCATGGGCACACACACATTTGTTAAATCTGTTATGAATGTATTGTAATGTTAAAAAACACTTTTATAACTGCCTTAATTTTGCTGGACCCCAGGTAGAGTATTGGATTTGTCCCAAACATAACACATTGTATTCAGGACAAAAAGTTTATTGCTATGCTGCATTTTTTGCAGTGTTACTTTAGTGAATTGTTGATAACAGGATGCATGTTTCGGAATATTTGTATTCTGTACAGGCTTCCTTCATTTCACTCTGTCAATTAGGTTAGTATTGTGGAGTAACTACAATGTTGTTGATCCATCCTCAGTTTTCTCCTATCACAGACATTTAACTCTGTAACTGTTTTATAGTCACCATTGGCCTCATGGTGAAATCTCTGAGCGGTGTCCTTCCTTTAACTGAGTTAGGAAGGACGGCTGTATCTTTGTAGTGACTGGGTGTATTGATACAACAAACGTGTAATTAATAACTTCAACATGCACAAAGGGATATACAATGTCTGAGTTCTTCATCTACCAATAGGTGGCGTACTTTGCGAGGGATTTGAAAACCTACCTGGTCTTTGTGGTTGAATCTGTGTTTGAAATTCACTGCTGAACTGAGGGACCTTACAGATAATTGCATGTGTGGGGTACAGAGATGAGGGGGTCATTAAAAAATCATGTTAAAACACTATAATTGCACACAGAGTCCATGAAACTTTTAGGCTTGCCAGAACAAAGGGCTTCAATACTTATTGACTCAAGACATTTCAGCTTTTCATTTTTAATTAATTTTTTTTAAAATTCGAAAAACATCATTCCACTTTGACATTATGGGGTATTGTGTGTAGGACAGTGACAATACATATCTATTTGATCAATTAAAAAGTCAAGGGATGTGAAAACTTTCTGAAGGCACATTACAATGTAAAAAATAAGTCAAATATTTATTGGCTAAACATTATGAAGAATAAGTATCATACAACTCTTTTTAAAGTGCACAATGCCTCAGGTATGGTACCAATGCATGTTTTTGTTTGGGAGGAGGAAATAGTCACATAGCCAATTATGTTTTCAAATCGTGAAAACATGACAAACAATATTTTTTCCCCCTCTTACCTGGATTGCACTGTTTGCAGGTTGCAATCGGTGGGTGTTGCTATGGCAACCCTAAGAAAACTGCTGCTGCACACCTCTGGCTGCCAAGCTGCTGCTGTTGTTAGAGAGGGCCTCCAGAAGTTTCCTGCAGAGACAGAGAGAGAAAGCAGCAATCAGCCACCTGCCTCAGCTCAGATCAGCACTTTATATCTCCCTCTCTCTCAGTATTCCACACATGGACACAGTCATTCAGATCACACAATGAGCTGATTGCTTCACAGAGCCTCCTGGGTTTCTTATTACATTTTCATCACAATCTCTTCTGTAGAGATTTTGCTATGCTACATTGTGTGTTCATGTTCTAGCTTGAAGATGTGTCACACAGCAAATGTATCAATATTTATTGTTGGATCCAAATGGCTTTTCTCTCTAAGCTAGCTAGTCAGATGGATGATACTGGTTGTATTTAGTCATTGTCATCAATGTATTGGAATGTTTAGTATCAACTACTCTTCCTGGGGTCCAAACATAATTACATCAGAACAAAACATCCTACATCAAATATAATACAAGACAGTACTCCAATTACACATTTACAATATCAAATGTACAATACAACAATAGTTGAGTGAGTTAGAGTGTGCGTGTGTGTTGGTGTTAATTTGCCATAGTATCTTTTCATCAGCTCAGTGAAAACAGTTAAATAAACAGATGGATGGTGCACTCCAACAACAGACAGTCAATCTGTCAGTCTGCAGGATGTCCAGCATAAACATTTCCTCTGGTCAAAGGTCAAATGGGTCATAGGAGAACGGTCTCTTCCCACTAAAACAATAACTACCATATATACTACTGGTATGTTGAATCAATGTTGGACAAGTAGGAAGAAAACCAATTGAATGGTATTGTATTCTTAACACGCTCCTGCATCCCAGTTTTTACAGCCCTGTGTCGTCTTTTCCAAGTCCAACGTCTGCTGATATTTCCAAACAAATTCCCAAACCACTTTTACAGCTGCTTAGCCCAATGACGTCAGACAGATACATTGTTTACAGCTGGAAAATATCACATGTATTGTTGCTGTGGAAACAAACTGTATTCACCAACACAATAAATAATGACTGAGTAGAGTCAAGTGCCTATTACAATGTCATTATGGCGGGATGTTGTGTGACTAGGGTTGCAAAATTACGGGAACTCTCAATAAATTACCTGGTTGGAGGATCCAGGTTGCCTGCTTATGCCCTCCTAATTCCGTGAATTCTCCAACTGAGATTTTGGGAAAACCAGGGAATTTATTGAAAGTTCACAGTACTTTCAACCCTATGTGAGCAAATACACAAATAAACAAAGCAATATACTTGCTAAACATCTGGAAGAATTCTGCCTACTCATTTCAAACAAAGCAACATTGAGCATAGGTCTATATATGGCTCCCACACAGTGGAATTCCTTTTCTTTTAGTTCCGTACCTGGTCATCTTGTTCAACAGACACTTCCTCATAATACAGGAGTCAGACATGACTCTAAATCCTATCTCTCAGGGGCTGTAATGGAAGCTCGGAATCCAATCAATGATAAGGGTTCAAACCGAATGGTGGATTTGGCTGATGGTAACTAACTAAACTACATTTATTAAATGGGTCACTGGGAAGAAAGTAGATGTTACCAAATACATTAACACATTTCCTTTGCTTATCATAAATGTGTTTTCCGCTGGTTCAATGAGTCTACAAAAGCTATCCAAAATTCAGACACCGGTGAAGTCACCGTTAGGCTGCTGTGTTCTTATTCAGACAAGAAAAGCAATTACCTGGACTGCGTCCCAATTGGCAGCCTATTCACTACATAGAGCTGTGGTGAAAAGTAGTGCACTATGGGCTCTCGTCAAAAGTAGTGCATTATATAGGGGATGGGGTGCCGTTTGGGAGGCAATTACCTCATTTGATCTGGCGCTGTAACAGGCTTAGAGGAAAGACCCCTCAGAGGAGACGATTAGGCCGTGTAATTCATCTGAATTAGGTCCAGGCTGACAGATGAATGCTCCAACTGTGCGTGTGTGTGCATGTTGTTATGGCTGGGACTGATTCTGTATGTGTCATGACTGATGATGAAATACTTGATGACATCACATTTTAAAAATAGGAGATTACCGCCCGACTGTTTCTTGAGGACACTTGGAGATGTAATGCAGTGTGTTCCAGTCAGATTGCTTAATGTTAAATCAATAATGAGAATAAGACTATGGCAACTACAACGTGAGACAGGTAATATGAGGCATTCATGAGCCAGAATTCAGCTACATCTAGCTAGTCCCTCTACATTTATGAACAGAAATCAGATACCATGGGTCTCTGGGTACCAAATCAGATTCCATGGTCATCATGATTGACGAAGGAACTGTCCCCACTTGTGTTTGTCGATTTCTATAGTGAGATTGACCAAATAGTGAAAATAAATAGATTCTAAAAACAACGCTTCACACATAACCCTGGTCTTCTCAATCTGCAATTATCTTCTAGTGTCATTATGCCAAAAGGGTTTACATAATGTAAAAAAGTATGTTCTGTTTTGTACAGACAATGTGAGTGACAGCAACCAAGTGACCTGAATCATATAATTAAGTGGCCTGAATCATTCAGGGCATGGGTTGTTTCACATATGGTTTGATGATGTGTTGAGAAACAAAGGCATGGACTAAAAATAGCCAATCCCCAAAGTGACCGCAGTCTGGCAGCTGTAGAGTTAAAACTAAAAAGAGAGAACGAGAGGTGCAAGGAGGAATAGAAATAGCATGGTTGCCATGACAACTGGCTTAGAGGTACTACCAGATACAAAATGGTGCCCCTTCAGACATCTTATAGCATAACGTACTCCTTCTCCTTTAAACATGCACTAATCATTACAATAACCAGAGAGTCACACCACATATGTACAGTACATCACTGTTGTACCCAGCCATTCACAGTTCATGAACATTTAAGTCCATCTTGAACAAACTAAATCGACAGTAATTGCAACCAAGTAATGATCAATTGTGATCTTCAAGAAAAGGACTATATGAACATATATTGTGACCTGACCAAGTCAATTAAAAAATATATGGACACATTGGACAGACAGTTATTCGATACAAATGTCAAATGCCTGTAACTGATTCAGTGCATTCCCTTATCAACACTGTTGTGTCCCTCTGGCTGCATTGCTGGCTGTATTGCTTAGGGAGGCTGATCTAGTAACACTGGTCAGTTGGCCAAACAAAGCAAGGGTATCGAGTCAATCTTACAAGACTAATGCATTTCCCAATTCTCTCTTACACCCCCCCCCCCACACACACACTCAGTGATCCATACACAGACACACAAACTGATGCTTTCTGTGCCATAATTAACTCCATTCTCACCCACACATCCATCACCATGGTCACTAAGCAGCACAGCTCCACTCCTGAGAAAGCAATTCCACATTGGTGTGTGTGTGCATGTTTGTGTGAGAGAGATTGGCGAGCAGCACCATTCTAGAGGGAGGCCGATTAGATTCAAGGGGAAGATTGTCCAAGGCTCTCACACAGGTGTAACAGAGAACCAGGCACTGACATTTCCTACCAAACATGTAGACTGCTGCCTGCACACAAATTACAGTTCAACCGAGGACAAAGGAGGAGGAGGACAAGCCAGTAATAGCCTAGGCCTGTGGTTGAATGACAATGGATAGAATAGTAGTACTTATACAGCCTTTCTGTTGTTGTCAGACATCAACAATAACTAATTTCTTCAAACCTGGGGCTTTTCAAATAGGTTTCTTATTAAGGATCACCTCCACATCAGTAAAAACATTATTTTCTACCTTTAAAAAAAGCCAACCATTATTTCACAAAGTATTTCAAGAGGGTAGGGTTATCAATAAACTAAACTCCATTGTATTTCTATTGAACACTGAGGGGCATTGTCTGTCTATTTGCACAGCTGTGCACCAGCCAGTGACATTTGTTTTCACCTGAATGGTTTCATGCTTAAAGGCCCAGTACAGTAAACAAAATAGATGTTCCTGTGCTTTATATATATTTCCAAACTATTAGGTTGGATTAATAATGGGAAAAATTATGATAATGCCCATTTAGTGTAAGAGCTGTTTTAAAGATCGCCTGAAATGTCAGCCTGTTTTGGTGGGATGGAGTTTTGGACTGCCTGGTGACATCACCAGGCAGCAAATGAGTTAGACCAATAACAGCTAATTTTCCATTTTTCTCCATCTCCCACTCAGACCACTCCCAGACAGTCCTAGCAAAATTCTTGCTTGAGAAATTGCTATTTGCTAAGAAGCTATTTTTGTTTATTTTTGACCATTTTAATTGAAACAATCACAGTAAGGTACTTATTATTACCCAGAAATTATTTGATATTGAGATAAAAACAGCTGCATTTGGACCTTTAATTGAGTTTTACACCAGAAGAGAGGAGCATACCTAATTTTCCCATGTAACTGGATGGATATTAGCAGCCAGCACAATATAATAGCGGTACAGAGTTGATATATTCATGCCGTGCGGTGTGTGAGCTTTAACCACTATTTTCCTACTTTACAGTAAATGTGGGCTTTAAAATAGTCAGTGGTGCTTTGTATGGATCTAATTATGATCTCCAATGTTCAGGAGGAGGCTGCATTCCGAAGCTTGTGGCTAGGGAGACGAGAGGGAGACCGAGCGAGGCCCGGCAGCCATTGTAACAATTCCGAGTAGTCTTGGTGCCCGGCCAACAGAGCCAAACACAGGGACATTATGTATGTTTATGACAAAACCAAGACGGAGAATTGAATGGCCGCCAAAACATGAGCTATATGTATTGCACGTGTTTATCGTTGTATCTCACAACATGTTAATAAGCCAGCCGTAGGCCTACTTGTAATGAATCCAATTATATATATATTGTCAGACAATAATTCCAAACATGCATTTGACTTAGTTTAGCATGCAACGCAGTCTGGCTCATTGTACAACGCAGGCTTTCAATTTGGTGGGTAACATTTGAAGATATTTTCTGTAATGCAGATGCTGACAGGTGTGTGTTGACCTGACTGCAATAATGTGGTGAATATGGCCCAGTTGAAATCTGTCGTGTTTGCATCAACATAAAGCGACTAATGATAATGAGAGGTTGCCAAACAGGAGTACAGAAGGCAAATGGTTATTAGTTTAAAGAACTGAGGTTGAAAGTAACATGCTTGTCTTGTATTCCATCTCATCAAGAGTGAAAAATGGAAATAGCAATCACCAAAATAAACAAGGACAGGAAAAAACAGTGACATTGCAGCCTATTAAACAGTGTTTTCAGATTTTTTTTGTGAATAAACACTTCCTTTTTAGAATCTCCAGCCTTCTGCAAAATCCTGTGCTTCCTACAGAACCAGTAGGTTGGAGTGACACTACTGCCCCCGAGTGGTGAAAATGACTCTTACATCTGTTGGAAATCCATGGCTACATCCGAAATGGCATCATATTCCCTATAGGGCCAATATAGTGCACTCCTTTTGACCAAGGCCCATAGGGCTCTGCACAAAAATAGTGCACTATATGGGGAACATGGTGCTATTTCAAACCCAGACCATGACAACTTATCAGATGCAAAGACACTTTGATGACTAACCTTGCGCTGTGTGAGGTGTATTCTGTGTCCTGGAGCTGTGCAGCTGTGTAGTGTTCTGGGTGTTCCGGAGTTTAGTGGTGTTCCAGAGTGTGGGCTTTGGGTTGAACCTGCGAGGAGCTGGGGTCTCATACTCCCTCCTTCCCTCCACTGGCTGGAAGGTTCTGGAGAAGCTAAAGTAGGGGAGACAGACAAATATACATTTTTCCACAACTAACTTATAAAAGTAGTTTCCACAAAAATTGACAATAAAGTATCTTATCGTAACTAACCAATGAGGATAAACTTTTTATTTAATAATGACAGATGTCAAGGATATTCTCTTAATTTGTTTAAATAAAGCAAGTGACTAAGGTAACTGGGTAGCCTACCTGTTGCTGGAACCACAGTGGGAGAGTGTGCAGCATCAAGGTGGGTAATATGAACGTGACCGGGTAATACTTGCCTTGCAAGTTGTTAGATAGCTAGATAAACAAACAATGCAGTCGTTCTCTGCAACTTGCTGGTACTAAGACCGCATTCAACGAGCTGTATACGGCCATAATCAAACAAGAAAATGCTCATCCAGAAGCGGCGCTCCTAGTGGCCGGGGACTTTAATGCAGGCACATTTACATCCGTTTTACCTAATTTCTACCAGCATGTCACATGTGCAACCAAAAGGGAAAAAATCCCCAGACCACCTTTACTCCACACACAGAGCTCTCCCTCGCTAATCTGACAATAATTCTACCATGATTCCTGTTTACAAGCAAAAACTAAAAGCAGGAGGTACCAGTGACTCACTCAAAACGGAAGTGGTCAGATGATACGCTACAGGACTGTTTTGCTAGCACAGACTGGAATTTATTCCGGGATTCATCCAATGGCACTGAGGAGTACACCACCATCAGCTACAGAGAGCGTTTTCACACAGTCATCCAGAACAGCTGGTGCTCCATTTAGCTAGCCTGGTAGGCTCACGTCTGGGTTCCCCTTTTAGTCGGTAATGGTTGTATTCCGCACGTGACAAATACAATTTGATTTTATCTTAACATGTTTTACTTCCCGCAACATAATTGTTTGACGTTAGGTTGCTAGCTAGTAGGCACCTCTAAAAGTTTGAAAGAACAGCACAGCAAACCAGGTAAGAAGTTGCTAGACCTGTGCTATTTTAAACAATCGTTGGGAAATGAATACAACCTGATGTCAGAATCGAGAAATAACATAGCTTCTACTGTTAGCTACTACGAGACAATATGAAAACACAGCAGCTGTTGCTTACAACAGTAACTTCCGGTCAAGGACATGATCTCGTTCGTGAAATATCTCCATCTGCTGTGCATGATAGGGACTCCACGGATCAGAACTTTAACCAAAAAACCCCAAATAGCATTAAACAAAATAATAATTAAACAACCACGGGTGAGAAAGTTAATCCAAAAACACAATATAAGCAGTAACCAACAAAATAATGATAATTAAACAAGTGCGGTTTATATTTATATTGGAATAAAGGGGGGGGGCTAGCGATAAACACTAGAATAGTACTGAGACATACCTCGTGTCACACCGGAGTTTTTATTCAGTAACACTATATCCACAATTAGAAATTTCAGTTTTCGACAAATTATTTTTCGATTTTGAATGTCATACATATCCACACGAACGTATAAAATATGTTTTTTTTTAAAACAATGTCTAATGATTATAGAATATTCTGTAACGTTACCCTTCAAGCCTCATCCACTGCAGTCCCCTTTTCACAACATGTCCTTCGGGAACATGGGTGGCTGAATGACTTCGTTGCTGTGTTGAAGAAAAGGTGATTGTTCATGCATTTTGTGCACACAGTTTGATATCTAAATGTATGTAGTGTTTTCAAAGGCTTAACTGGATCTGCTGGGCTATATAGTTAGCCTGTGAACCTTACCAAATCAGCTTGGGAGCTTTTAGCTGCATACTGAGCTTGCTTGCTAACACTACAAAAAGCCTTCAACTATGCAGCTGCTATGAATGTATGGGCAGGTGTCATATATAGCTAGCTAGCTATCTTGGTAATTCAGTACTCCCTATGCTAAGATAGTTATAGTGAACGTACATCATACATAACATGGATAGGGCTGTCATTCAATCAGTTACATCATGTGTGTAACTTCAATCCAACAGAAATTTCGAATTTGACCACCATGGCTGCCCAGGTAACAGGCAGACCAGATTTAAAAGGTATACCGTGAGGATACTTCTCACACACAATTCAATCTGGTTTAATCTGAGTGTTAAATGAATGCATTCGTAAAATATTGTTTCTGTTCACAGTTCAAATAATTTCTTGGCACCTACAACAAACTCAGAGAACTGCTTCATGGACTGTGTGAAGGATTTTACCACTAGAGAAGTAAAGCCAGAGGAGGTAGGTTGACTTCCTTGATGTTTTCTAGAGTTCCTTCTCAAACCCCATTGAATGAGAAAGTCAGAGTTCACTTCCCTCTGACCTTCTCCTCCAATGGGCTTTGAGAATGATGCGAGGTGTCAATCTCCATTACATTTCCTTTTCCCATACTCATGTCTGAGAAGTAAGTTGTTGTGGCCATCCTTCCAAATCCTGTCTCATCATTGGAGGCTAGGAAGTGGATAATCTCATCCTCCAGAAGGATCTCTTTCTGTAGCAATTGAGCCTGGAGATGAGGTTAAGTATTGGGTAAAATAGGACACAATGTGGTACCATTCCTCAACAAAATGTTATCACTGAATGTTCCTGTATGTTAAAAGTAACATCATACCAGGTTAGCTTCTTTAGTTGGAGTAGAAGCCTTTGCAGTGGACACCAATATTTGAAGAGGTATAATATGTGATGTCATAGAACTGTCTTGGTTTCCCCCTCAGTGAGCTGCCTACAGAAGTACCTGAAGATGACCCAGCGCATCTCCATGCGCTTCCAGGAGTACCACATCCAGCAGAACGAAGCCCTGGCACAGAGAGCAGGTTTAATGGGACCACGGTAGAGAACTACCGCCCTTTAAACATGGACATAACGCCAGCAGGCCCCCATCCAGTCTGATCACAACACGATCTACACACCACCATGAAGCTGTTATTTGTGAGTCAGCGGATGGCTAACGTACATCATCTACTTCTCAGGCTGATGACTGCTTGGACACTTCTAACCAGAGGGCTGTTATGAGCCCTCACAAGGAAAAGCCTGATCATGATATATGAGATCATGCTTAGTTTTGATGTGAATTTTTGTTTATTATAGTGTATGTAAGGTATTCTTTGTCTATGTGAATTAAGAATAAGATACTAGCAATAACTTGGGATTGTTAATTGTCCCCTTTTCCTATAAAAATCTATATTTGCAAGTAAATGTCTTGTACCATCATCCAGCTGTTCCCCCTTGAGCAACATTCATTAAATAAAATTACCTGGGTATACTGGTAAATTTCCCATTTTGTTTGACCGCTAAACTGTACAAAACTCTAAACGCAACATGTAGTGTTGGTCCCACACGCACAAAGTGCGTAAAGTGGCGGTCCTCAGAGCTAGTTTCATCATAGCGCTTGATGGTTTTTGTGACTGCACTTAAACTTTCAAAGTTCATAATTTTCCTCGTTGACGGACTGTCATTTCTCTTTGAGCTGTTCTTCCATATATCACCCCTACCTTGTCACAACACAAGAAGGAAAGACATTCCACAAATTAACTCAAGGCCCACCTATTAATTGAAATGCATTCCAGTTGACCACATGAAGCTGGTTGAGAGTGCAAAGCTGAATCTCAAACTATATTTTGATTTTAACCCTTTTTTGATAACATTTCATAGTTTTGTCTAAACTTATTCTACAATGTAGAAAATAGTTTAAAAAAATAACTAGAATGACTAGGTGTTAATTTTGACTGGGGGCAATAACAGTAAGCGTTAGGACAGAGGTGGACGCAGAACGTCCCTCGGAGTGTCCGTCCACATGTCAGCCTCTAAAATGATCAGTAATTCACAAGGGAAATATTTAAAAACTTTATTAGAAATGAAGAGCTCTGCTTATTTTACATTAAGATACAAAGACTTTGCTCAGGTAATCTTAATACCTTCTTTCCTTCATCCAGGAATCTGTAGATAAACTTAGCTTTTAAGGAAGTTCTGTGTTTTTCACAAGTCTATAAGGCATAAAAAATGTCAATGTTCTGAATGCTTCCATGACTCTTCTGTAGGGTTAGTTTCAGACTAATGCTGAAACCCACTGGGTCAGTATATAGTCAGTCTGTGTGCGTGAATGTTTCTACCAACTTGCCATAAAAAAAGCTTTTAATATACCAGTACAAAGATGAGGTTTAAAAAAATAATGTCATTCTTTACAGTTTGTCAAATGTATTTTTCGAATTCATGGTTTTGGAAGATCTATATACAAAAACAATCGTAAGAAACCTCTGGGCTTCACATACATATTCCTTAAGCAACTTTTATTTATTGGTCAGAACTCATGTCGAAATAAGAATAGATGTTTTAAATTATAACAAATACAAGTACCAAGAAACAAAGTGAAGACCACCAAATTATGGTGTTCCCCAAAAACCATCTAGAAAAAAAAAAAATGTTGAGAAAGTTGAGGGCCCTGTTGAAAATGGGGGAAACATGTACTGCACAGTAGCTACCCAATTGAAACATCACAGTCAAAGTCTGCTTTTAGATGAGCACACAACATTCTTTCAATATCAGAATTGTCCAAACTGTGGAAGGTTCGTGTCTCTATATTGTAAAAAATACTAAAATGTGTCCACTGACAGAATAAATATATTTAACAATGCAAGAAACCTTTTTTACACAAAATTTCAGGGCTAGAAATCTTTCATTAAATAACTTCACTGTTGTGATATATACTTTTTGAAATTTTCCATACTAAAATAAAAACTCTGCAATTACATATAAAAAGACAATACACTCGCAAAGGAAATTAGTCCACTGAAAACATTCTCCTGTGTTCCACTGTAATAAACCTTTTTCTAATCATTTTTTTATTACTTTCTTAAAAAGAGATCCAAAAATAGTTTTCATAATTAATCTGTGATGACACACTGCAATAATGGAAGACAACGGCTGCAGTTTTCAGTAAACTACATTCCCTTTCGCAATTGAATTTGTCCCACTTTTCCAAAATAGGGCAATCTGCTGTAACACATGTACTTTGGCAGTTCTGATGGAGCAAGCGAACATAATTGACCTTTTTGCAAACAATGTCCAAGGTGGTTAAGTGACCATTATTAACATGGTGGTTAAGTGACCATTATTAACATGGGTAGGGACCCTTTACATTGTAGGTTACATACATTGTGTATGTCTGGTTCTGCTGATAGACATCATTGATTCATTACTGAATCTAGATTGCTCCCGTTTGGGGAACCAGAGGAGGTTATATCTGTTTCTGACAGTAAGAAGAAGAAAAGTGCCATTGACTGTTCAAGGATGGAGAGTGAAGGGGTTTGGCTAGGAGTATCTGGGGTTTGTGGTTTCCTTTACATTCAACTCACGTAGAATCCATTTCCTGACAACACTACAGTAGGTGGACCACAATATCTACAAGGCAGGGAAGTGCAAGAAGTGGGAGTGGCCAAGTGGTGGGAGGGATGGGGGGGTGAAGGGAGACAGAGAGGGGCAGCCGAGTGCTTTTGGCCGCTGGCTCTGGTGTGTCAGTACGTGGGTACGTCTGAAATGGCACCTCTATGCCCTATATAGTGGACTACTTTTGACGAGGGCCTCTGGTCATTTAACACTGGCTTCTGGTCAAAATATTAGCACTTTAAAGGGAATAGGGTGCCATTTCGGACACAACCGTGTCTCCAGGGAGGCAGCGGGATGGTAGGAAAGGGTAGTCGTCATGGGAACCGTGGGGGAGAAGGCGTGTCATCACCTGCACTCGACAGCCACAGTGTTCTGAGTCGGTGAGGCGGAAGAGGGGCTCATCCCAGTGTCTGACGAGCCAGACGATGTTGAAGCTGTGGTGTGGGACACTGGGAGCGAGAGGGAGAGAGCAGGTTAGACAGCCGTATCCATCTTTCATTATCTGCACAATATTGTGGTGAGCAAAGAGACCATGGAAACAAAGCATACCATTACAATGAAGGAGGGGGAAGAGAGCAGGTTAGACCGCTGTAAGCATATAATAATACTTTGTAGTGCGTGTCAAAATTTGATTAAGGAATCATTCAAAAACAAAAGCATTTCAATACAAAGCTATTCAAGCAGTTTGCTCTGGAACATGACTGAGGACAAGAGTAACATTTGGTCTGAGTTGGAACAGGTAAAGCCATCCTACCTTCTCTTTCTTTCTTCTTTAACCTCTTCCGCCTCCTGTCTATGGAGGCCACTTCAGACTTGAGTGACATGTAATACTTCCTTATATCCTGTAGTTTGTCTTGTAAGAAGGAAATCCTCTCAGCACTTGTCATGCTGTCCAGTTCATCTGCTCAGAGAGACACAAAGGTTCTTATTGTAATCGTCTGAGACCATCTGAACAAATACAGTTGAAGTCAGAAGGTTTACATACACCTTAGTCAAATACATTTAAACTCAGTTACACAATTCCTGACATTTAATTCTAGTAAAAATGTAAAAAGTGAAAGTGTCTTAGGTCAGTTAGGATCACCACTTTGTTTTAAGAATGTGAAATGTCAGAATAATAGTAGAGAATTATTTATTTCAGCTTTATTTCCTTCATCACATTCCCAGTGGGTCAGAAGTTTTCATACACTCAATTAGTATTTGGTAGCATTGCCTTTTAAATTGTTTCACTTGGGTCAAACGTTTTGGGTAGCCTTCCACAAGCTTCCCACAATAAGTTGGGTGAATTTTGGCCCATTCCTCCTGACAGAGCTGGTGTAACTGAGTCAGGTTTGTAGGCCTCTATGCTCACACACACTTTCAGTTCTGCCCACAAATCCACACATTTTCTATGGGATTTAGGTCAGGGCTTTGTGATGGCCACTCCAATACCTTGACTTTGTTGTCCTTAAGCCATTTTGCCACAACATTGGAAGTATGCTTGGGGTCATTGTCCATTTGGAAGACCCATTTGCGACCAAGCTTTAACTTCCTGACTGATGTCTTGAGATGTTGCTTCAATATATACACATCATTTTCCTCCCTCATGATGCCATCTATTTTGTGAAGTGGACCAGTCCCTCCTGCAGTAAAGCACCCCCACAACATGATGCTGCCACCCCCGTGCTTGCAAACCTCCCCCCTTTTCATCCAAACATAATGATGGTCATTATGGCCAAACAGTTCTATTTTTGTTTCATCAGACATTTCTCCAAAAAGTACGATCATTGTCCCCATGTGCAGTTACAAACCGTAGTCTGGCTTTTTTATGGCCGTTTTGGAGCAGTGGCTTCTTCCTTGCTGAGCGGCCTTTCAGGTTATGTCGATATAGGACTCGTTTTACTGTGGATATAGATACTTTGTACCCGTTTCCTCCAGCAACTTCACAAGGTCCTTTACTGTTGTTCTGGGATTGATTTGCACTTTTCGCACCAAAGTACATTAATCTCTAGGAGACAGAACGCGTCTCCTTCCTGAGCGGTATGACAGCTGCGTGGTCCCATGGTGTTTATACTTGCGTACTATTGTTTGTACAGATGAACGTGGTACCTTCAGGCATTTGGAAATTGCTCCCAAGGATGAAGCAGACTTGTGGAGGTCCACAATTTTTTTTCTGAGGTCTTGGCTGATTTCTTTTGATTTGTCCATGATGTCAAGCAAAGGGGCACCGAGTTTGAAGGTAGGCCTTGAAATACATCCACAGGTACAACTCCAATTGACTCAAATTATGTCAATTGGCTTTAGAAGCTTCTGATAGGCTATGACATCATTTCCTGGAATTTTCCAAGCTGTTTAGAGGCACAGTCAACTTAGTGTATGTAAACTTCTGACCCACTGGAATTGTGATACCAAGTAGATGTCCTAACCGACTTGCCAAAACTATAGTTTGTTAACAAGAAATTTGTGGAGTGGTTGAAAAACGTGTTTTAATGACTCCAACCTAAGTGTATGTAAACTTCAGACTTCAACTGTACATAGTTTGACCATTCAGCTATAAATCTATGCGTGCTTTCGAAGCAATTTAATTGACCACAGTAAATATAATATTACGTTTAAGAATATTCACAGAATGTAAGCTAAAATCCAAACCCCAGGGACGGTTTCCCGGACACAGATTAAACCTAGTTATAAAAACAATAGAGAATCTACATTGAAGGGGATTTTTTGTCCTGGACTAGGCTAAGTCTGTCTGGGAAACCGGATGCTATTGTTATTCTTCAACACCTGAGCTCAGTGTGATAAACAGGGATGTAATCATTAATACAAACAGTTTCTATTGGATAAATTTAGGTAGGTCCTTCCGTGTTTGGTTCTATAGTGAATACACCCCTGATTAGTGATAAGTTCTACTTACTGAGCTGGAAGGTCCACTTGTATGTGCGAGGGGAGGGGAAGGAGGACTGCTTGTGTTTGTGCTTGTCCTTCTCTAACTCCTTACTGTTGGGAGAGACCAGCTTCAGGCTTCCTTTAGACATGGAGTGTTTCACTGGAGTCTTCTTACAGGAGGGGTCCATAACAGCCAGGTCCTCACTGTCACTGCTGTACTCTGGACACACATTTTAAATCATTTATTTGAACCCATAAATCACCTTACAGTCAAGAATGATTCAACCATTAACGTGTTTTTTTTTAGGTGAGTCGACGTAGGGCAGGATGGATGCCAAACGACGGCCTGTCATTAATGGAATCAAACTAGGGATGCATGATATATTGGTGAAAATATCAGAATCGGACGGTATTAGCCAAAAATGTCAACATTGGCTTGATGTCTAGTTTAACGCCGATGTGCAAAACCGATGTCAAAGCTGACGTGCATACCTATACAACGTAGGTACATAAAGTAATGACACCACGTAAAATTTTGTGCTACACATGCAACACAGCATTCCTAACCTAGCCCACAACGTCTGCTGTGTAGATCGAGCAGTCAACAAGTCGAACAGTCATTTGAAAGAGTAAGAACATTTCAGCGAGACAACTCAAAGGCGAAATCAATTAATGCCAAGATAATGGGATTCATTGCCCTTGACAATCAACCGTTCTCTGTCGTGGGTGATGCTCGCTTTCGCGACTTTTCGAGCACCAGTACACACTAGCGTTACCAAGTGCGCTATTTTTCAGATATTGCCCTACCGGAGTTACACAGTAATAGCGTCACTGCTATTTGCTTCACGACTGACGTTTGGACCAGCGATATCAGCCCCATGAGCATGCCGAGTCTGACAGCAGTGGGTCGTCGAGGATTTCGTACTGAGGAAAGTCGTATTTCATGCTCATAAATGTGCTGGTTTTCATACCACTGCTGCCATTTCAATGGCATTTGAGAACATGTTTGATACTTGGAAACATTAACACATTCCTAGCTCCATTCGAACAACTGACTGGAGAAATAAGCTCATCAACTAGTCTGCAGCAGATGTGATACCCTCTGTCATGGCATTGAAACGCCTGCTCAACAAAACTGGCAACACAGGCTGTGAACTAGCGATTCGGTGGCACTCTCTTTACTGTGTCGCCACCATGCTCGATGCTATGTACAAGGACCGCTACTTCGATGCAGACAAGAAACAGGGTTTACATGAAATGTTAGACACAGCTGGACAAGATGGTAACGGACACAGTGACAGTGTGGTGTGTGTGTGTAACCTTTATTTAACTAGGCAAGTCAGTTAAGAACAAATTCTTATTTACAATGATGGCCTACCCCGGCCAAACCTGGACGACATTGGGCGAATTGTGCGCCGCCCTATGGGACTCCCAATCACGACCGGATGTGATACAGCCTGGATTCGAACCAAGGACTGTAGTGACGCCTCTTGCACTGAGATGCAGTACCTTAGACCGCTGCGTCCATGTGTGTGTTAACTATTTAACTGTACTAGAATGCTTAAATTTTAAATATTGGTTATCAGTATCATTTTCTTTGGCAAGGAAAATATCGGATATCAGTATTGGCCAAAAATGTCATATCGGTGCATTACTAAATCAAACCATGCGACTTACCTGCTCCATTCTTCTCCATTTTGGACATTGTGCTTGGCCGTTTCTGGTTGCGCTTCTGCTTCTTTGCAGAACAACTCATATTGCAGTCCATCAACCTTTTCTGACCTAATGATAAAAGGGAGAATATTGAGTATTTTCATTTCAGAGGACAGAGATGTTTCCCCATGAGTGTACAACTAAAACCTTATTTGCAATAAGTAAAATATGTATAAAAACTAACGTGTGAGGGAACTGTTCGCAAGACACATTTTTACATTTACACTACCGTTCACTACCAACACCAAGGCGCAGTCACTTTGGGGTCACTTAGAAATGTCCTGGTTTTTGAAAGGAAAGCACATTTTTGTCCATTAAAATATCATCAAATTGATCAGAAATACAGCGTAGACATCGTTAATGTTGTTAATGACTATTGTAGCTGGAAAAGGCATATTTTTTATGGAATATCTACATAGGCATACAGAGGCCCATTATCAGCAACCATCATTCCTGTGTTCCAATGGCATGTTGCATTAGCTAAACCAAGTTTATCATTTTAAAAAGGCTAATTGAGCATTAAAAAACCCTTTTGCAATTATGTTAGCACAGCTGAAAATTGTTGTTCTGATTAAAGAAGCAATAAAACTGGCCCAAAATGGCCAGAAACAAAGAACTTTCTTCTGAAACTGGTCAGTCTATTCTTGTTCTGAGAAATGAAGGCGATTCCATGTGAGAAATTGCCAAGAAACTGGAGATCTGATACAAGGCTGTGTACTACTCCATTCACAGAATAGCGCAAACTGGCACTACCAGAGAAACAGACGCCTCAAGTACTCAACTGGCAGCTTCATTAAATAGTACAGGCAAAACACCAGTCTCAACATCAACAGTGAAGAGGCGACTCCGGGATGCTGGCCTTCTAGGCAGAGTTGCAAAGAAAAAGCAATACCTCAGACTGACCAATTAAAAAAAAAAAAAAAAAGATTAAGTTGGGCAAAAGAACACAGACACTGGACAGAGGAACTCTGCCTAGAAGGCCAGAATCTCGGAATTGCCTCTTCACTGTTGACGTTGAGACTGGTGTTTTGCGGGTACGACTTAATGAAGCTGCCAGTTGAGGACTTGTGAGGCGTCTGTTTCTCAAACTACACACTAATGTACTTGTCCTCTTGCTCAGTTGTGCACCGGGGCCTCCCACTCCTCTTTCTATTCTGGTTAGAACCAGTTTGCGCTGTCCTGTAAATTGAGTAGTACACAGCATTGTACGAGATCTTCAGTTTCTAGGCAATTTCTCGCATGGAATAACCATAATTTCTCAGAACAAGAATAGACTGATGAGTTTCAGGAGAAAGTTCTTTGTTTCTGGCCATTATGAGCCTGTAATCGAACCTACAAATGCTGATGCTCCAGATACTCAACTAGTCTAAAGAAGGCAAGTTTTATTGCTTCTTTAAATCAGAAAAACAGTTTTCAGCTGTGCTAACATAATTGCTAAAGGGTTTTCTAATGATCAATTAACCTTTTAAAATTATAAACTTGGATTAGCTAACACAACGTGCCATTGGAACACAGGAGTGATGGTTGCTGATAATGGGCCTCTATAGATATTCCATTAAAAATCAGCAGTTTCCAGCTACAATAGTCATTTACAACATTAACAATGTCTACACTGTATTTCTGATCAATTCGATGTCATTTTAAAATGGACAAAAATGTGCTTTTCTTTCAAAAACAAGGACATTTCTAAGTGACCCCAAACCTTTGAACGGTAGTATACATTTGAGTCATTTTGCAGACGTTCTTATCCAGAGCGACTTACAGAACCAGTTAGGGTTAAATGCCTTGCTCAAGGGCACAGAGATTTTGCCTAGTTGGCTTTGGAATTCGAACCAGCGACCTTTCGGTTACTGGCCCAACGCAAGGCTAAATGGATATAGCCTATTCTATGCCAGTCTGTGTGTGACCCACCTCTGTCCTTGGTGTCTCTCTCCTGTAGTGACATGCTGGAGTTGCTAGAGCTGGTGTTGGCTTCAAAGCAGTTGGAGTTGGCCGACTCATTATCACCGAGCCCCTCCTGAGACTCCCCAGCTACGCTGTCAACCTCGATGGTGACGTCGCTCTCACTCTTGGTGCTTATAGACTCATCAGGGCTAGGGGCCGAGGTGGGGGAAAAGACTTGTGGAGGAGCAGCGTCACCGGAGGACGGAGGAGGGTTGTTGTGGGTCTGGGGGTGGTGGGAGGAGGCATTGGATGGAGGGGGAGCATGGACCTTCCCTTGGCTCATCATCATTAGGAGGTCTTCTGCTGAGGTCTTGTCCTTCTCATCCAGGTCGTCCAAATCCACCTCGTGGCAGACCAGCGCCTCAGGCCCTATCTGGGGCATCAGCTCCTCCTCTGCCCCATAGTCTGGCTGCTCCGACCTGGGCTGACCTCCTGCAAAACCTCCCTCTCCTGGACCTCGACACCGCACCTCCGGAGTGAGCGCAGGCATCTCTGTTTTAACCTCCGGCTCCGTTTTACCCTTCGCTGGCGTCAGACACTCCTCTTCTTTCAGTCCCCCCGACTCCAGTCTCCCCTCTGGAGTCGTGGGCCTCCCGCCCGGCGAGTCATGGGGCCTCCCGCCCGGCGAGTCATGGGGCCTCCCGCCCGGCGAGTCATGGGGCCTCCCGCCCGGCGAGTCATGGGGCCTCCCGCCCGGCAATGCCATTCTGGCAGTATCCTCCCTCCAGTCTAGACGCACCTTCTTGTCCGGTGTCCTGTGGTCGGTGGCTTTACGCTTGGCCACGCCTCGCTCCTCCCTGCAGATCTCCTCCTCCGGGGCGGAGTCTGTGTCGGAGTCCATGATGGGGAGGTCTGGCATGCTGGGGAGGTGCTCAGCAGGGAGACAGTGAAGGACCACCATGGGCTCATCCTGCCTCTTCAGGGGGCATGGGCTGGGGAACGACTCCGTCTCAGTGTGGTTGGGAGTGGTGGTGATGATGGTTTTGGTGGGTATCTCAGAGCCAGTGTTGTTGGTGTTCCTCTCTGGCTCTCCAACGTTACTTCTACGTGATGCTTTAGGCCTGGGGGATTTCAGGTTAGGGGGGTCCTCTTCCTTGGGTCTGTCGGGTTCAGGGGTCATGGGAGGCGTCTGGGGCTGCTCCTCAGCCTCATCTTTCTCAGGCTCCCTCTCAGGGAGTTTGTCCTCCTGCTGCTGCTCCTTCTCCTTAGGGCTGCTGGGGGGCTGGAGCTGTGCTGCTGCTGCCTGGGCTGCTGCGGCGGCCACTGCCTCTGCTCTTCCTCTCTCCACCCTTAGGTCCTCCTCTTCTTCCTGTTTACGGGCCGTGGCGGGGTCCGTTCTCTCCGCCCAGGCAGGCTTCTTCTCCGGCGAATCCTCTGACTCACTGTCCTCGGACGAATTCCCTGACTCATCTGAAAGAAGTAGAAGGGGCACATAAAGGGTTAGCTTCCATCCATCAAAAGTCCTGGCTTGAATCCATAAAATAACCATTACTTCCAACACCAAGGCGCAGTTTACCCAGACACAGATTAGGTGTAGTCCTGGAATCAAAATCAAGCCCAATGCAGAATATCCACTGAAAGGGCTACTTTAGTCCAGGACTAGGTTTAATTGGTGTCTGGTAAAACCCACCTCACTTGGCCAGAAACACCCTCTAATCGTCAACTGTCATAGTTCTCATAATTAAAGTAGTGACTACACTATACTGCCTCTGCATTTAGAGGTATGTACCTACCATTGGAGTTGGCATCCCTGTCCGAGTCATACATCCCAGAGGTTCTTGTGCGTCGGCGAGGGGTACCTGTTCACAGACAAATTTAATGAATAAAGTTGTCATGACAGACGACCATATCTGTTCTACGTTTTGGTCTGAACATTATATAACATTGCACCCTGCTGAACAAGCCCCACAGGTTCACTCGCTCCATAGGATTGATAATAGGTGCAGATTAAGGTGAGGAGAAAAGAAAGCCAAGGTCCACTATCGGGATGCACCCGTGGAGTCACGTTACATGCTGATTTAGGTACAGGTCTCATGTCTCGTACCCTCTCCATTGGGCAGGGGTGATGTGTCAGATTTGCTCTTGCTGCTGGAGCGCCCCTCACGGCTCGGGGTCTTGGAGACGCTGCGGTTGGCACTGGGGGGAGTGGTTCTGAGAAGAGGGCGGCCTCTCAACCCACCCAGATTCCCCTGCTTGTCCTTCTCTCCATCCTCTTTGTTCATGACTTTCTTTTTCTGTTTATTTTTTGTTCCGCCCTTGTCGACAGGCCAGATGATCCGATCTGCTTTGACCCACTCATCATACCTAGAGAGGGGAAATGAAACCATAAACATTATAGCTAGACTCACTCATACCTATAGGAGGTGAAATTAACCCATAAACATTATAGCTAGATTTAAAAGATTTAAGCGTCCCGAAAAAATGCTTAAGCAACCTGCCCAAGGGTTGCTATGGCAGAAAAATCCTTGCATGACATTGAATGTCAAATTAACTTCAAAAACAGAGAAATATAGAGAAAGGTAGAAAACTAATACCGAAAATACTGCCATGATCAAGACAACAAATCATAAAAACACAAATCCCCATCATCTCTTTCAGGTGGGTGAGAACGGAAGTATGTGTCCATGGGTTACCTGACATTCCAGCCGTAGTAGTGTACCAGGTAGAGGACATCTCCGGCATCATCGTTCTCAGTTTTCTTGATGTTTGCCTCATATATCTTCTGGGTCTTCCCTCGGCCGTACTTTACCTTCACCTTAGTCCCTGTCACAGAGTCTTCTGAGTCCTCATCCTCAGCCCTGTAGAGACACAGGTCAAAACAGGGCCAAAGGAAAAACCTATGCACAGAAAAGCTTTGCCTGACGACTCATGATCCTGAATTTAGTTCCGCTGCTCTATCGACGATCACTGTCTGTTCATTGTCTGAAACTGACATCCTAGAATTTGTTTGTGTGACGTCAAAATGAGTGACGAACAAAACAAATTCAACAGCGATTAACCAATCAGAGTATCAACGTTGACGACGTCATTTTGTAGGCCGGCTCTGGCCAAACCGATCAGTTTCTAGGACCAATCAAAACGGTCAGAACGTGTTCGAATTCCAGAAGACGTCAGGGAGGGAGGAGAATCCAGGGCCTTGTTCAGTTGACCAACATTCGAATGTTGCATATAGAAATGCCATGAATAGAGCCAATGTGATTCCTTATTCTACATGTCAGAGGCATGTTTGATCTAAAATGTTCCGTCCTGCTGAACACTCCCCAGACTCACTAGAGAAAGAACATTAGTGGGCCAGGCATTTGGCCCTGAGCAATGTGGATGGGTAGCCAGGCAACAGAAAGTTGTCCCAAATAGCATTTTAAATCTTTTAGTAACCCAACCCATGCTTACTTATGGTGCCCATTCCCAAAAATAAAGCTAGCTGCTTATGTTTAGATGCTCACCCTTGCCTAAAATATCCCTAATCATGACTTGAATCAAAAAGGTGATTGTGTAAATCGTGAAAAAAAGGGAAAAAAAAGAAGCCATTGCTAGCTAGCCTCCAAAAGCAGGTTACTATCACCATTAACACTGGTTCAAAGCTTCAGAAAATATTCATACCCCTTGACTTATTCCACAGTGTTACAGCCTGAATCCAACATGTATTAAATGTATTTAAATCACCCATCTACACACAATACCCCATAAAAGTAAAAAGATTGTTTTTTAAATGTTTGCAAATTTATTGAAAATTAAATATCTAATTTACAGAAATATTCACACCCGAGTCATTCTTTAGTAAAAGCACAGCTGTGAGTGTCTGGGTAAGTCTAAGCGCTTTCCAGACCTGGATTGTGCAACATTTGCCCATTTTTCTTTTCAAAATGCATCAAGCTCTCTCAAATTGGTTGTTGATCTTTGCTAGACAACCATTTTTCAGGTCTTGCCATAGATTTTAAGTAGATTTATATCAAAACTGTTCCTTGGCCACTCTGGAACATTCACGGTCTTCTTGGTAAGCTGCTCTAGTGTAGATTTGACCTTGTGTTTTAGGTTATTGTTCTGCTGAAAGGGGAATTTATCTACCAGTGTCTAGTAGAAAGCTGACTGAACCAGGTTTTCCTCTAGGATTTGACCTGTGCTTAGAGCCATACGGTTTATTTTTTATCCTGAAAATCTCCCCAGTTGTTAACAATTTTTCAAGCATACCAAATAACATGATGCAGCCAACACTCTGCTTGAAAATATGGAGAGTGGTACTCAGTAATGTGTTGTATTAGATTTGCCCCAAACATAACACTTTGTATTCAGGACAAAAAGTGAATTGGTTTGCAGTATTACTTATTGTAAACAGGATGCATGTTTTGGAACATCTGCACTCTGTACAGGCTTCCTGCTTTTACCTGTCAATTAAGTTAGTATTGTGGAGTACCTACAATGTTGTTGATCCATCCTCAGTTTTAATTTTACCTTTATTTAACCAGGTAGGTTAGTTGAGAACAAGTTCTCATTTACAACTGCGACCTGGCCAAGATAAAGCAAAGCAGTGTGACAGAAAGAGTTACACATGGACTAAAACAAGCGTACTGTCAATAACACAATAGGGGAAAAAAGGAAGTCTATATACAGTGTGTGCAAATGGCATCAGGAGGTAAGGCAATAAATAGGCCATAGTCACAAAGTAATTACAATTTAGCAGATTAACACTGGAGTGATAGATGAGCAGATGATGATGAGCAGATGATTGTGTGTAAGTAGTGATACTGGTGTGCAAAAGAGCAGCAAAGTAAATAAAAACAATATGGGGATGAGGTAGGTTAATTGGGTGGGTTATTTACAGATGGACTATGTACAGCTGCAGTGATCGGTTAGCTGCTCAGATTGCTGATTTTTAAAGTTAGTGAGGGAAATGTAAGTCTCTAGCTTCAGTGATTTTTGCAAGTCGTTCCAGTCACTGGCAGCAGAGAACTAGAAGGAAAGGCGGCCAAAGGAGGTGTTGGCTTTGGGGATGACCAGTGAGATATACAGTTCTCTCCTATCACAGCCATTAAACTCTAACTGTTTTAAAGTCCCCGTTGGACTCATGGTGAAATCCCTGAGCGGTTTAATTTATCTCTGGAAATTGACTTAGGAAGGACACCTGTATCTTTGTTGGGACTGGGTGTATTGATACAACATGCAAAAGTGTAATTAATAACTTCCCCCTGTTCAAAGGGATATTCAATGTCTGCTTTTTTTCTTATACCCATGTACCAATAGGTGCCCTTCTCGAGGCATTGGGAAAACCTCCCTGTTTTTTGTGGTTGAATCTGTGTTTGAAATTCACTGCTCGACTGAGGGATCTTACAGATAATTGCGTGTGTGGGGTACAGAGGTGAGGTAGTCATTCAAAAATCATGTTAAAAACTATTATTGTGCTCCGAGGCCATGTAACTTATGTCCATGCAACTTATTGACTTAAGCACATTTTTACTCCCGAACTTCTTGAGGCTTGCCATAACAAAGGGGTTTAATACATTTCAGCTTTTAATTTTGTGTAATTAGAATAAAATAAAAACATTTAAAGGCATAATTCCACTTTGACATTATGGAGTATTGTGACAAAAAAATCTACAATGAATCCTTTTTTAAATTATGGCTGTAACACAACAAAATGTGGAAAATGTCAAGGGGTGTGAATACTTTCTGAAGGCACTGTAGTTGGAGCAGCTGACAGCTTGACAGAACTCTGTTCATAAAGACGCAAACGCAAATTTTCATCAAAACTCTGGGCAGGACACATTGCTTTACCCTGGTAGGCCAGGCTACTCAAAGGTTCTCTACAGACTCCTTTTCTGTGATCAAATAAAACATCCTGCAGTAACGTCACAAAAGACCTTTGGGCTCCCTGTAGAGCCATCACAACGAGGCTCTCAAACTCAGTGAAGAAGCTTTCAGCCAGTACTACTGGCACTACCCCAATTTCACATGATAGAAATGGGACTCATTCATTAGTTCACACCGTAGCAAAAAAATGTGAGTTTCTTATTGAGTAAGGTCTTCTCTCCCCGTTTCGGTCAGTTTGCTTCTTAGTGAATACAGTGAGCTCTGCACGCTACAGCAAAAAAAAATACAGCTGTTTCTAAAAATATAAAAATAATGTCTGAGACTAGAACAGAATTGATATGGCAGGCGAAAATCAGAAGAAAGGTCCAAGGCTCTTACAGTGGAAAGCTATGGGTCCTATGTAATTCCGGCTCCCAGATTTCAATTCCTATGGCTTCCACTAGATGTCAACAATCTTTATTCAAGGTTTCAGGCTTGTTAATTGAAAAACGAGCAAGAATTTGGAGTTTTGGTGAAGAGAGCACCGGAACAATATCAGTCTTTCGGCACGCGAGGAAGAATTTTACTTTCCTATTGAACGTACGACATTCCATATGAAATATCATAGTTTATTTACATTTTAGGGTACCTGAGGATTAAATAGAAACGTCGTTTGACTTGTTTGCACAAAGTTTAGCGGTAGCTTTTTCGACTCCTTTGTCTGCATGTTGAACGAGTGGATTACTGAAATCGATGGTGCCAACTAAACTGACTTTTTGGGATATAAAGAAGGATTTTATCTAACAAAACTACCATTCATGTTGTAGCTGGGACCCTTGGGATTGCAAACAGAGGAAGATCTTCAAAAGTAAGTGATTTATTTAAATCGCTATTGGTGATTTTGTGAAGCCTGTGCTGGTTGAAAGATATGTTGATGTGGGGCGCCGTCCTCAGATAATTGCATGGTATGCTTTCGCTGTAAAGCCTATTGTAAATCGGACAATGCAGTTAGATTACCAAGAATGTAAGCTTTTAAATGATATAAGATACTTTGATATAAGATACTTTCATTAATATGTTCATTAATGTTTAATATTATTTATTTGAATTGCTCGCCCTCCAATTTCACCAGATGTTGTCAACTGGTGTCCCGCTATCCCTAAGAAGTTTTTAATATTACACTGTTATATGTTTCATTAACATTTAACTGTACCCTTCTCCAACTCTCCTCTCGCTGTCCTCATCCTCATCTTCCCCTTCGTCCTCAGACTCTTTATCGGACTCCTCCAGACGTCGGCTGCATCCATTCCCCTGGGTGTCCCCTCCGTCTGACCTGCTGCTCTCTTTTTGACCACCCGTCTCCTCTCCGCTGGTCTCACTCACACCCAGACCACTCGGCTCCTGCTCATTGATCTTCTCCAGCTTGACAGGCTCCTTCACCTCAGCTTTGACCGGGGTCACAGTGCACCGTCTCCTCCCCTGAGGGAAAGGATAGAGAAGAGATTAGTGTCTGGAACTCAGGGGAAAAAAACGAACTATAGTACAGCGCTTTCACACTTTCTCCTTGCATCTTCCTCAAAACGCATTGGATGAAAAGATTAGAGGGGAAAAACCCCAGTTCAATTAATTTTGAGAAGGCGAATTGGGAGGAAATCTAAGAGCTTGAAAAAAGTAAATCACCACAAAGGACAAAAGTTGCTTTTGAGAACTCCTAACCCTGGGAGAGGCGATATCTTTGTGGCTCTCTTTGTCGCTCTCACTCCCCGACTCAGCCTCCTCCTGGGCAGGCTTGTCCTCTGTGGCTGCAGCAGACTCATTCTGGACGGGTGGTGTTGGGCACTTGCCAACCTTGTCTTTGTCCTTCACCTCAGGGACCTGGGCAGCCTTCTGCTCTGTCTGGGACTGGGAGGACTGGGACGCTGGACGAGCCTCGTTGTGGTGGATAGTCCTGAACACGATGCAGGCTGAGCGGCAGTACTCCTCAAAGCCATACAGGTACCTACACACACACACACACACACACACACACACACACAGTAAATGTCACTCACCACACACTTCTAAATAATCTTGGTGCAAAATCTCAAATATCCATCAATCAAATGTATTTATATAGCCTTATAGTAATCCGTCCTAGAACACAGTTTGAATTTATCATGCCAAGTCGTTGAGTGCATTTCTCAACATCAACGCAAATGACTCAACAGCTTCAAAAGAAAGACGTGTCTGGTAAAGAGTGCTTGTCAGTCTGAGTGAAGTGAACCAGCACCTACTTTCTGTAGGCAGTCTTCACATTGTAGGAGGCAGCAGAATTTAGGATGGGAATGCCCAGGTCCATGTAGATTTGTTTCCACACAGATCCACTTTCAATCTGCAAACAACAACCATTAACGTAACATATGAATAATCATTCATGTAGGCCACGCTATATCAAGAATATCTTCAACAAAACAAACCGGGAGGTAAGTGAGACAAAACGCTACCAACATCACTTGATCGAGAAACAGTCCAAATTGTTAAGTCATATCAGGCCTATTGTTTTCTATGCCCTCATAACAGCTGACATGCAGAACACCAGCCAGACAGCCCCATCCATGACCTTGATAGTCCACTAAAAAGCTACATGCTGCAATTCTGCTTACAGAGGCGAGACAAAGCTTGAGAGAACGGGCTGTTCACATTAGATGACGAGACCAGACAGTCTGCCTGCCTGCCACTGCAGTGAGGAGGACTCGGATGAAAGAGGCAGGGGGGGGGTGTTAGCTGTATAGATGAGATGCACTCACTTTGTCACAGCCCCCCTGCTGGTAGACTAGCCTGAAGAGCTTGAAGAGGTTCAGATCCTTGTAGCCGAGCACAGGAGGCTTGTTAATTGGCGTCCCTGAGGAGAAGATGTGGAGAAGAGCAGTGAGAGGAAAAGTAGCACATTCTAGGGCATTCCAAATCACAGGAGCATCGTTCTTATTTCATATGTTGTCGTTGAATGACTGATAAGGATGCATTGTGTGATAAAAAAACTGCAGTGAAATCAAATGAAGGATGGATGCAGCATTCAGAGCCAGAGCCGGCAAGGTAGTGTATGTGCGCTTGCAGTAAAGTGTTGTACGCTGGAAAAGCCATGAAAGATCACCAATGGGCCCTGGTCAAAAGTAGGGCACAATATAGGAAATAGGATGCTATTTGAGACACAGGGAAAACACAGGAAGATAAATGGGACAGGGCTGAAGGCTCACCTCGATCCTCCATGAACTTATACAGCTGCTGCAGGAAGTGATCCCTCTCCTCTGGGTCCGCCTCATCCTCAGGCTGCTGGGAAGGTAAACGCAACACACCTTGGTTAAAATAGGCAAATGAGGCATCAACCGACGATATCTTGTGTTAGTCATTACCTGTCAGCGACTGTGCTGTTATTCTGACAAGTTCTCGACAAACATATTTTAGTCCTAAATACAAATGTGAGTCCTAAGTACTCCCTGACGAAGGCCATGCAGCCGAAACGCGTCGGTTTTTAAACAACTTTGTTTCTATTGAACATGCCATACTAATAAAGGCCCCGTGTGGCTCAGTTGGTAGAGCATGGCACTTGCAACGCCAGGGTTGTGGGTTCGATTCCCACGGGGGGCCAGTACAAAAAAAAAAAAGTATGAATGTATGTACTTGTAAGTCGCTCTGGATAAGAGCGTCTGCTAAATGACTTAAATGTAAATGTAAATGTAAAGGCATTTTAATTAATTATATGAAGAGTGCCTTGGTCCTCCTTTCTTTTTGATGTACAAATGCAACTAATTTGATAAAATAAATAGTTTTTAAAGAGACGGAAGACATAATGAAAAGCTGTGAGTAGACAAGGAGGCATGCAAGTAAAACCCATCAGTCCTGACATAGCTACATTCCTGTAGAGTTAGCAATGCTATTATTTACATAAGCATTCAAGACCCTTTGTATTGAGCTCAGGTGCACCCTGTTTCCATTGATCATCCTTGAGATGTTTCTACAACTTGATTGGAGTCCACCTGTGGTAAATTCAATTGATTGGACATGATTTGGAAAGGCACACACACACACAGAGCAAAAACCAAGCCATGAGGTCGAAGGAATTGTCCGTAGTGCGCCGAGACAGGAATGTGTCGAGGTACAGATCCAGTGAAGGGTAGCAAAACATTTATGCAGGATTGAAGGTCCAAGAACACAGTGGCCTTCATCATTCTTAAATGGAAGAAGTTATGGACCCTCAAGAGTCTTCCTAGAGCTTGCCGCCCGGACAAACTGAGCAATCGAGGGAGAAGAATCTTGGTCAGGGAGATGACCAAGAATCCGATGGTCACTCTGACAGAGCTCTAGAGTTCCTTTGTGGAGATCTAAAAACCTTCCAGAAGGACAACCATCTCCGCAGCACTCCACCAATCAGGCTTTTATGATAGTGGCCAGATGGAAGCCACGCCTCAGTAAAAAAGGCACATGACAGCTCGCTTGGAGTTTGCCAAAAATGTACCTAAAGGACTCGGACCATGAGAAACAAGAGTCTCTGGTCTGATGAAACAAAGATTGAAACAAACTATTTACACTGAATACCAAGCGTCACGCCTGGAGAACACCGTAGGGATGGTGCCAGGTTAAGCATGGTGGAGGCAGCATCATGCTGTGGGGACATTTTTTATCAGCAGGGACTGAAAGACTAGTGAGGATCGAGGCAAAGATGAACATAGCAAAGTACAAAGAGATCCTTGATGAAAACCTGCACCAGAGCGCACAGGACCTCAGACTGGGGCGAAGGCTAACCTTCCAACAGGATAATGACCCTAAGCAAAAAGCCAAGACAATGCAGGAGTGGCTTCGGGAAGTCTCTGAATGTCCTTGAGTGGCCCAGCCAGAGGTCAGACTTGAACCCGAACTAACATCTCTGGAGAGACCTGAAAATAGCTGTGAAGCGACGCACCCCATCCAACCTGAAAAGACCTTGAGAGGATCTGCAGAGACGAATGGGAGAAACTCACCAAATACAGGTGTGCCAAGCTTGTAGCATCATACCCAAGAAGACTAGAGGATGTAATTGCTGCCAAAAGGTGCTTTAAAGTACTGAGTAAAGGGTCTAAATACTTATGTAAAATGTGATTTCAGTTTTTTATTTTTAAAACATTTGCAAACATCTCTAAAAACATGTTTTGGCTTTGTCATGATGCTGTAGTGTGTGTAGATTGATGGTTGTAATGTAACAAAATGTGGAAAGTCAAGGTGTCTGAATAATTTCCAAATGCACATCTACAGAAATAAAACAGATCCTGCTTCTGTTGCCTGTTTGAGTGTTTAATAGCTTACTGATTCCATGAGCACCAAGCCTCATGCAAACACGTCGGATAAACAAATCAAAGTCATCTGTTTTTAAATCTTTGCTATGCTGTATTTTTCGTTAGAACAAAAAAGGTACTTCATTTATTTAGTGTTTACACTCTTCCAAGTTATCAGAATTGTTTTTATTTATAATAACCCTCCTTTTTCTTGATCTCCTTATTGCTATTATTAATATGATCACCATTATAATAATAAGTAATATCATTATCATTAGTAGGCTTAGTATAGCAGCAGCGTATAACCACCATTGAGCTGTAGGCCTAAGAGTTCATCCTGTTTAGTATTAATACCGTAACTTACTTAGGCCTATATTTCAATAGCCTACAGTACTTATAGGCTACTTTATCAATTAGTCATTCTATCGTTCATGTCATCACACAGTAAGAGTAATTCATGACTTGAAATGCAATCAAGCATTTTAGTTCTAAAATAAAACAAAGCGACCCATGAATAATTGGCCTAAACAATAGTTTACGTAAACCGTTCATTTCGGCAATTGCATTCACAAATACATACGACTGTTCTTAGTCCCTGCTATAATAAAGGCTTAGGGTTGCAAAGGGTTGGAAACTTTCCGGTAATTTTCCCAAACATTTTCTATGGGAAGTTAAGCCCGGATATTTGGGGAATTTTGCTTAAATTCATAAACAATGTTAGCTTATAACAGTGAAACTTTTTTGTGTGATACACATAAGGCAATTCTAGGTCTTGTGGCATATTTTGGTTAAACTATCCCCAATTCAATGGAATTGCAACCCTCTGCATGAACAGTGCACTCTTCCATCACATGTGCAGTGCACTCTTCCATCACATGTGCAGTGCACTCTTCCATCACATGTGCAGTGCACTCTTCCATCACATGTGCAGTGCACTCTTCCATCACATGTGCAGTGCACTCTTCCATCACATGTGCAGTGCACTCTTCCATCACATGTGCAGTGCACTCTTCCATCACATGTGCAGCTGATCATCAAGATATTGCACACTAATGAGACGCTATTGAGCCCACACTGTCTGAGCTAAGGACTACATGCTTTCTGGTAAGTTTTGATTACAGTACTGGGTGGGGTGAATATATTTTATATGACATACATTATTTTTTGTTAACTAGTAAATAGTAGCCTACAGCAAAGTGTGTGTAAATCATTTCAAACTTGTTAACAATTTCTGCTAGTTAGTTTTTGCTTCCGATGTGGGTTTTAGCTTGCTAACAGAGGATTGTTAATTCACCTGTTTCCATACGTTTCAATTTAAAACATTTCTTACAAAGGAGTTGTTTAATATAATTACTTAACTATTTCTGTACATGGAATTGTTTTTTATTTTTTATTACTCATTTTATTCAAATCTTTACAGGAAAATGCCACAGGCACTATCTGATGTGTGGAGACATTTCACTGCAGCCAATGAAGAAGGAAAAGCTGTGTACATTTGCAAATACTGTGCCAAATCACGTGAAGAACGCAACAAAGATGCCAAATCGTTTGGCCAAGTGCATAAAGTTCCCTCAGCGCTCACAACAAGCAACCTCTGACAAAAGTCCCTCTACTTCTATTCGAGGTGAAAATGATGAATCTGACACCTTATCAATAGCAACAGCTCATGGTCCTCCTGGAATCAGAAGTTTTTTTTGACTCAAATGGAGGAACGTATTCAAAGAAATGCTGATGAATGTCTTGCTCGAGCTGTGTATGCAACTAGTTCACCTCTGATGCTCACAGGCAATGTGTATTGGTAGAGATTTCAGAATGTTCTTTGCCCAGCATACACCCCTCCAACCAGGCATGTTTTATCTACTCATTTGCTGGACGCAGAGTTCAAGTGAAGGTCAAGCAAATCATAGAGAAAGCAGACTGTATTGCAATCATCTCTGAAGGGTGGTCGCATGTTCGTGGGCAAGGAATAATTATCTAAATCATCTCCACCCCTCAACCAGTATTCTACAAGAGCACAGACAGAAGGGACAACAGACACACCAGTCTCTACATTGCAGATGAGTTGAAAGCAGTCATCAATGACCTTGGACCACAGAAGGTATTTGCACTGGTGACAGACAATGCTGCAAACATGAAGGCTGCTTGGTCTAAAGTGGAGTCCTACCCTCACATCACACCCATTGGCTGTGCTGCTCATGCATTGAATCTGCTCCTCAAGGACATCATGGATACACTCTACAAGAGAGCCAAGAAAATGGTTAGGTATGTGAAGGGTCATCAAGTTATAGCAGCAATCTACCTCACCAAGCATGAGAAGTGAGAAGAATAAGAGCATCACATTGAAGCTGCCCAGCAACACCCGTTGGGGTGGTGTTGTCATCATGTTTGACAGTCTCCTAGAGGGGAAGGAGTCTCTCCAAGAAATGGCCACATCAGTCTGCTGATATGGACAGCCCCATCAAGAGGATCCTCCTAGATTAAGTATTTTGGGAGAGTGGTAAGCAGCCTGAAACCTATATCAGTAGCCATTGCACAGATTGCGGGAGACAATGGCATCCTGTCTGATGTTCAGACTCCGCTTGCAGATGTTAGAGAAGAATGCCCTGCCCACTTCACTGTTGCTCCAAGCAGAGGAAACTGCAGTTCTGAAATACATCAAAAAGCGTGGACTTCTGCCTGAAGCCCATACGCCACAGCGTACATGTTGGACCCCAAGTATGCTGGCAAGAGCATCCTGTCTGGTGCAGGGATCAACAAGGCCTATGGTGTCATCACTACCGTGTCTCGCCACCTTGGCCTGGATGAGGGCAAGGTTCTTGGCAGTCTGGCGAAGTACACTTCCAAGCAAGGGCTTGGGGATGGAGATGCAATATGGCAGTCGTGCCAACATATCTCATCAGCCACCTGGTGGAAGGGACTGAGCCACCCTCAACACGGTTGGAAAGTGACAGTGAAGATGAGGCCTCAGAGTCTGATGTTCAAGAGGTGGACATTGAGGAGGTCCAGGGAGAAGACATGGAAGCCTGAGAAGAAGACAACCAAAGCTTTCATTTCTAGACGATCATTTTACAGATGTATGTTGAAAACACTTTTGAGAGATGCGATGGATTATTGGGGATCATTCAATATTCTCTTTTGTAGTTCAGGGAAATCATCCCATGTGAAGTCAACTCATTTAATTCAAGTTCAATTCGTAACAAATTATTTCATTTTTTTCTATTGGAAGGATTGTCATTTGCAATTATGTCTACTTATGATAAGGTAAAAGGTTTATGTTTGTCTCCATATGATATGGTAAATATATCCAATGCAAAAAACATCTACATTGAAATGGTATTAATATTCATTTGCATATACAGTTGAAGTCCTGACCTCAATCCTATAGAAAATGTGTGGGCAGAACTGAAAAAGCGTGTGCGAGCAAGGAGGCCTACAAACCTGACTCAGTTACATCAGCTCTGTCAGGAGGAATGGGCCAAAATTCACCCAACTTATTGTGGGAAGCTTGTGGAAGGCTACCCGAAACGTTTGACCCAAGTGAAACAATTTAAAAGGCAATGCTACCAAATACTAATTGAGTGTATGAAAACTTCTGACCCACTGGGAATGTGAAATAAATAAAAGCTGAAATAAATCATTCTCTCTACTATTATTCTGACATTTCACATTCTTAAAACAAAGTGGTGATCCTAACTGACCTAAGACAATTTTTACTAGGGTTAAATGTCTGGAATTGTGTAAAACTGAGTTAAAATGTATTTAGCTAAGGTGTATGTAAACTTCTGACTTCAACTGTATTTCTGTTAATTCCCATATATTCACGTTAATTTCCACGGAAAGTTTCCACCTCTGAATATTCCCCAAAATGTGCAACCCCGTAAAGGCTTATAATTTAGTGGTGTTTACACAGTTCCAAATGGTCAGAAAATTACATGCTAATCTAACGGCCCTTCTTTGGACACTGTGCTAACAAACCTCCAAACGAGCTTCAATGCCATAGAACACTCATTCCGAGTTCTCCAACTGCTTTTAAATGCAAGTAAAACTTAGTGCATGCTCTTCAACCGATTGCTGCCCACACCCTCCCGCCCGACTAGCATCACTACTCTGGACGGTTCTGACCTAGAATATGTGGACAACTACAAATACCTAGGTGTCTGGTTAGACTGTAAACTCTCCTTCGACTCACATTAAGCATCTCCAATCCAAAATTAGATCTAGAATCGGCTTCCTATTTCGTATCAAAGCATCCTTCACTCATGCTGCCAAACATACCCTCGTAAAACTGACTATCCTACCGATCCTTGACTTCGGCGATGTCATTTAAAAAATAGCCTCCAACACTCTACTCAGCAAATTGGATGCAGCCTATCAGTGCCATCCGTTTTGTCACCAAAGCCCCATATACTACCCACCACTGCGACCTGTATGCTCTCGTTGGCTGGCCCTCACTACATATTCGTTGCCAAACCCACTGGCTCCAGGTCATCTATAAGTATTTGCTAGGTAAAGACCCGCCTTGTCTCAGCTCATTGGTCACCATAGCAACATCCACCCATAGCACGCACTCCAGCAGGTATATTGCACTGGTCATCCCCAAAGCCAACACTTCCTATGGCCGCCTTTCCTTACAGTTCTCTGCTACCAATGACTGGAACGAACTGCAAAAGTCACTGAAGCTGGAGACTTATATCTCCCTCTCTAACTTTAAGCATCAGCTATCAGAGCAGCTTACCAATCACTGTACCTGTACACAGCCAATCTGTAAATAGCACACCCGACTACCTCATCCCGATATTGTTACTTATCCTCTTGCTCTTTTGCACACCAGTATCTCTATTCTCTACTTGCACATCATCAACTGCACATCTATCACTCCAGTGTTAATGCTAAAATTGTAATTATTTCACCTCCATGGCCTATTTATTGCCTTACCTCTCTACTCTTCTACATTTTCACACACTGTACATAGATTTTTCTATTGTGTTATTGACTATGTTTGTTTATTGACTATGTCTGTTGTTTTGTCGCACTGCTTTGCTTTATCTTGGCCAGGTCGCAGTTTTAAATTAAAAACTTGTTCTCAACTGGTCTACCTGGTTAAATAAAGGTAATATTAATATATATATATATATATATATATATAAATAAATAACTGTTTGGCATACATAATACTCCTTACCTTTTTCTTGATATCCAGTATTTTTCACAACTAAGTCAAATTTTTTGCACACATCCCACTTTCCCTTTACCTCCTGAGCAATCAGTAAACGTTCACACACAGACAATTGCCGTTATTTATTTTTTAAAACAGCACGGCAAGTCTTAGCTTGGCCCGGCACAATCAAATCAATTGCAGTCGGACTCTAGAATTTGTGTGTCTTAATTATTTCATCAAACAGCGCGCTTAAAGCATCAGACTAAATTTGATTTGATTAAAACACGTAGGATGTGTCTATATATGGAAAAATACACGTTTTACATTTTCTACCAATTGATTAGTCTAAACACAACTCTTAGTTGATCAAGATGTTTATTTAATATTTTTTTAGTTGGGGACAGCCCTAGTGTTGGTGTGTAACCTATTCACAGTAACCGGGGCCATAGATATGGCTCCCTATGTACATTATTACTAGCGAACAGACAATGTCACAGTACACTGAAGTCAAATGGACGAACTAGAAAGAAATATCAACTATGTCCATGCCATTGTAGTCAATGTAGCTTGTACTGTGTAATCTATACCATGATCGACAAACTGCCCCAGACAAGTAAATACACAGTGAAGTGAACCTATTTCACTCATGAGAAGCAAAGCATTTGTCAAAACCAGCCGAGGTAGAAAGAAACCTTGAGGAGAGTAAAAGGGCCTTCCCACGAATAAGACAGCCTGGCTGGCACGCCTCCACTGGACCTCAGCCAATTCCCACAGGCCCTCTCTAAACGATAGGAAGTAGCTGCTGGTTGCTATGGGAACAGTGTAGGAAACCATACAAATGGTCATTTGTCCAGAACTCTGGGAGCAGGAAGAATGAACCATTGTTGTTCCTGAGGCAGGGGCTATCCCACACACTAGGAGTGTATCCCAGATGGGACCCTATTCACTATGGGCCCTGGTCAAAATTAGTTACACTAAAAGGGAATATGGTGCAATTGATGTATCCAGGGTCTATCGGGAGTCTGGCTCAATCAAGGTGATTCAGTAGCCACAAGATGTCAGGGTGGGAATGCAATGAAGGCATGGTGCAAGCCAACTTCATTGACAGACCAGGTAGGTGAGGTCACTACAGTGTGCAATACAACAGCTGGGTTTACACTACTCAATGAGATGGATCTCGTTTTGAACCTTATCCCTGCAAAATAAGATAAGAACTTCCTTTTTTTCTCTCCATGAAGTAGTACCTATTATAATCTCCAAGCCCAAACGTCACAAGCAGGTTATGATGGCCACTGTTTGACTGTATACTGAAGTGTAATGTTCTAACAGTTGAACTAAAGCTTTGTCAAAACTGATAGAAAATTCTAATTTCTGAATGTGGCAAGGTACTGGTCAGCACCTCAAAGGAAAATGGTTTACTTGTAGAAAACAGAACCGTGTTCTTACCTCGTCATCCTCCTTCTCCTCCTCCTCCTCACTATCTTTTCCTTCCTTGTCCTCCTCGTCACTGCTGGAGGATTCTAAGATCTCGCTCATGTCCATCTTCCAACTGTCAGGGACCACCTTGGTTTTGAGGAAATGCACTGCCTCGTCCAACCCTGGGAATAGCCAGAGGAAGTCAAGAGTTACAGGTCAATTTTATGTCAATTCAGTTGACTTGGACAAGACATTTCTCCATAGGAATGCCCATTCAGTTCTTGAACTAACTGGAATTGAGTGTTGAGCTCCCTAGATGAGCCATCCTTACCGTTCCTCGACGAGAACTCAGCTTTAGAGATGCTGTCCATGTTCACTTCATGGATCTCCTTTCTTGCCACAGTTCGACTAAAAAAAAAACAAACATCTAAATGCACGTGCATTCAGCTACAATGTTACCAATTATGAGAATACTACAATAGCAAAAAGACATGCATATTTACATTGCCCTTGGCTAGAAAATGTATGACGGGGCAAATATCAAACAAGACGATGTCTGTAAACTAACCAGAATGTCCTTAACTCTACGACACAAGAGTAGGATGAACAATGCTTACAATTTGGAGTCTGCAAATGATCTCACTAAACATTGGTCTTTCTTGACTGTCAGGTCATCATTGCAGCTGGGCGATATCACCTAGACAGAACCAACAAAGAAAGGGAAATTTAGGCGCAATTGCAAATAGTGCTGGGCAATATATTGTGAATACCGGTATGTATCCACGTACCATCTATGAAGGTATTTTTATACAGTGCTCAATAAATCAAAAGTTCAACAAGTTGGACAACGTCACTGTCAGTTTCTACGTAGTTTGGATGAGAACAAAACCATCCGAATAGAGAATCATATTAAAATCACTTAGAATTCATGTTGCCACCATTCTAGGGTCATGCACTACTCATAAGTCGTATGTATAACAGAAAACAAAGTCAAATATGAGAAAAATATGATATTTTGTCTTTATCACCGAGTCCTAATATCAAAGAGGAATTGTGCTAGAAGAACAAAAAGGCCAAGGAGGGTTATTATCCATTTGCTTTCAGTTTCACAATGGGTTCCATTTTTCAAGTGGTTGTATAAACCAGTAGTTTCCAACCTTTTTTGAACCGTGGCACACCTTAATGGGATCAAAAATATATATTTTTTAAAGATGAAAATGGGATTTATCGGCACTTCATGATAGTTAATTTGTGTGTACATCTTTAAGAGTGTCCTGCGAATCTGTGCTGGAAAAAAAGTTTGCGCCGGTAAAATAAGTCTTTAGTTTTGAATAGTTTGGAGATGAGCGGTTTTCTGCTTTGTAAATTTATTTTGTGGAACAGCATAGCCTAGTCAGACATGCCTGTGGTAATGGTTGTCACAGGCAAAGTAATATTATACAAATTACTCATGACTTGCTCCCCTCAAATGATACAAATGTAACAACAGCCTGAGCACACCTGACTTGAAACAATGATACAGATGTAACCATGTGCTATTCAATGTATTATTTAAGCACTGGTGCTCCCAAGTAAAAATGCCATAGTTCACCTTATATATATATATATATAGAGAGAAAGAGAGAGAAAGAGAGCGGCAGGTAGAGAGAGCAAGAGTGAGAGATACCGGCAGGCAGAGAGAGAGAGAGAACCCATATTTATGCTTATTTATGTTCCCTTGTGTACTTTAACCATTTGTACATCGTTACAACACTGTATATATACACATATGACATTTGTAATGTCTTTATTCTTTTGAAACTTTTGTATGTGTAATGTTGACTTAATTTTTATTGTTTATTTCAGTTTTGTATATTATCTACCTCACTTGCTTTGGCAATGTTAACACATGTTTCCCATGCCAATAAAGCCCCTTGAATTTAATTTAATTGACAGATCTCAAAATGATCTGCTCTCACCTACTGTGATGGTCTGGGCCTAAAACACACAAAAACAACACCCAGACACATTGGAAGACAAAGCTTTTACTATCTCATCCTGGATTATACAAGGTCTGGGGTCATCTGCCCTTGGCCTAAAGAGCACGAACACAGACTTCAAAGAAATTGGAAATACAGACCTTGTCATCCTACAAGAAACAAGGTATAAAGGAGATGGACCCACTGGTTTCCCTCTAGGTTACATAGAGCTTGTAGTCCCATCCACCAAACTACCAGGTGTGAAACAGGGAAGAAACTCAGGGGGTATGCTAATTTGTTATAGAGCAGACTTAACCCACTATTAAATTAGTCAAAACCGTAACATTTTACATCTGGCTAGAAATTAATAATGAAATTATCTCCGGAAAATTACCTATATCCCCCCCAATAGAATCCCCATACTTTAACGATGACAGCTTCTCCATCCTAGAGGGGGAGATCAACAATTTCCAGGCCCAAGGACATGTACTAGTCTGTGCCAGCCTAAATGCCAGAACTGGACAAGAACCTGACACCCTCAGCACACAGGGGGACAAACACCTACCTGGAGTTGACAGCATTCCCTCCCCCATATGCTCCCCTAGACACAACTATAGCAAAACAAACAACAAAAATGGGTCACAACTCCTGTTGCTCTGTCAGATGATGAGCATGTACATAGTCAATGGTAGGCATCGAGAGGACTCCTATGGTAGGTACACCTATAGCTCATCTCTTGGCAGTAGTACTGTAGACTACTTTATCACTGATCTCAAAAGGTCCGTAACAATATTAATAAATGTTACTAGATGGAAGGAAAGTAGTGTGGAAATGTACCAAAAAACAATTAGGCAACAAACGCAATCCCTTCTAGACAACTTCCTGGACAAAATGTTTCACTGTGAAACTTGGCAGTAGAAAACCTAAACAGTATATTTGACCACTCAGCTTGCCTGTCAAATCTAAAAATCTCAAGCAGACAACCTAAATGAACAACAATGGCAAATGGTTTGATGAAGACTTCAAAAACCTAGGAACAAAACTGAGAAACCTATCCAACCAAAAACAGAGACCCTGAGCCTACGGCTTCACTATAGTGAATCACTAAAACAATACAGACACACTACGGAAAAACAGCACATCAGAAGCGTAATTGAAGAATCCATAGAATCAAACCACTAATAGGAAAACAGGAAAACTTGAAACACACAACACGAAGAGTTATCTATCCAAAACAGAGAAGGATAAACCACCTCCGATATTTTTGGCTCTATAAAAATAGCAAAAACATATGATCAAATACAAATCTTAGAATCAACTATTAAAGACTACTAGAACTCACTGGATTCTCCAATTACATTGAATTAATAACTACAGGACAAAATACAAACCCTCTAACCCAAAAAGGCCTGTGAGGTTGATGGTATCCTCAATGAAATGATAAAATATACAGACCACAAATTGCAATTGGCTATAAATCAACGAACATCATCCTCAGCTCTGGCATCTTCCCCCATATTTGGAACCAAGGACTTATCACCCCAAACCACAAAAGCGGAGACAAATTTGACCCCAATAACTACCGTGGGATCTGCATCAACAGCAACCTTGGGAAAATCCTCTGCATTACCATTAACAGCAGACTCGTACATTTCCTCAGCGAAAACAATGTACTGAACGACTGTGAAATTTACTTCTTACCAAATTATCGTACGACAGACATGTTCACCATGCACAACCCAATTGACAAACAAACCAAAACAAAGGCAAAGTCTTCTCATGCTTTGTTGATTTCAAAAAAGCTTGACTCAATTTGGCATGAGGGCCTGCTATACAAATTGATGGAAAGGGGTGTTGGGGGAAAAACACACACATTCCTTCCCACAGGGCCAGGGGGTGAGACAGGGATGCAGCTTAATCCCCACCCTCTTCAACATATACATCAATCGATTGGCGAGGACACGAGAACAGCCTGCAGCACCCGGCCTCACCGTACTAGAATCTGAAGTCAAATGTCTACTGATGATCTGGTGCTTCTGTCACCAACCAAGGAGGGCCTACAGCAGCACCTAGATATTCTGCACAGATTCTGTCAGACCTGGGCCCCGACAGTAAATCTCAGTAACACAAAAATAATGGTGTTCCAAAAAACGTCCAGTTGCCAGGACCACGAATACAAATTCCACCTTACACCCTTGTCCTAGAGCACACAAAAAACGATACATACCTCAGCCTAAACATCAGTGCCACAGGTAACTTCCAAAAACCTGTGAACGATCTGAGAGACAAGGCAAGAATCTATGCCATCAAAAAGAATTAAAATTTGACATACCAATAAGGATCTGGCTAAAAATACTTGAATCAGTTATAGAATCCATTGCTCCTTATGGTTGTGAGGTCGGGGGTCCGCTCACCAACCAAGAATTCACAAAATGGGACAAACACCAAATTGAGACTCTGCATGCAGAAACCAAATCATGAGGAAAACCTTGGGAAAATATACACTGCTCAAAAAATTAAAGGGAACACTTAAACAACACAATGTAACTCCACGTCAATCACACTTCTGTGAAATCAAACTGTCCACTTAGGAAGCAACACTGGTTGACAATAAATTTCACATGCTGTTGTGCAAATGGAATAGACAAAAGGTGGAAATTATAGGCAATTAGCAAGACACCCTCAATAAAGGAGTGATTCTGCAGGTGGTGACCACAGACCACTTCTCAGTTCCTATGCTTCCTGGCTGATGTTTTCGTCACTTTTGAATGCTGGCGGTGCTCTCACTCTAGTGGTAGCATGAGACGGAGTCTACAACCCACACAAGTGGCTCAGGTAGTGCAGCTCATCCAGGATGGCACATCAATGCGAGCTGTGGCAAGAAGGTTTGCTGTGTCTGTCAGCGTAGTGTCCAGAGCATGGAGGCGCTACCAGGAGACAGGCCAGTACATCAGGAGACGTGGAGGAGGCCGTAGGAGGGCAACAACCCAGCAGCAGGACCGCTACCTCCGCCTTTGTGCAAGGTGGAGCACTGCCTGAGCCCTGCAAAATGACCTCCAGCAGGCCACAAATGTGCATGTGTCAGCATATGGTATCACAAGGGCTCTGAGGATCTCATCTCGGTACCTAATGGCAGTCAGGCTACCTCTGGCGAGCACATGGAGGGCTGTGCGGCCCCACAAAGAAATGCCACCCCACACCATGACTGACCCACCGCCAAACCGGTCATGCTGGAGGATGTTGCAGGCAGCAGAACGTTCTCCACGGCGTCTCCAGACTCTGTCACGTCTGTCACATGTGCTCAGTGTGAACCTGCTTTCATCTGTGAAGAGCACAGGGCGCCAGTGGCAAATTTGCCAAGCTTGGTGTTCTCTGGCAAATGCCAAACGTCCTGCACGGTGTTGGGCTTTAAGCACAACCCCCACCTGTGGACGTCGGGCCCTCATACCACCCTCATGGAGTCTGTTTCTGACCGTTTGAGCAGACATGCACATTTGTGGCCTGCTGGAGGTCATTTTGCAGGGCTCAGGCAGTGCTCCACCTTGCACAAAGGCGGAGGTAGCGAGAGAGCCAGGCAGACCTGGCTCTCAAGAAGACTGGCTATGTGCACACTGCCCACAAACTGGGGTGGAAACTGAGCGGCACTTCCTAACCTCCGGCCAAATGTATTTTTTATTTAACTAGGCAAGTCAGTTAACTTCACTAGGGTAGGGGGCAGCATTCGGAATTTTGGATGAAAAGCATGCCCAAATTAAACTGTCTGCTACAGTCCCAGATGATAGGATATGCATATAATTAGTAGATTTGGATAGAAAACACTCTAAAGTTTCCAAAACTGTTAAAATAATGTCTGTGAGTAAAACAGAACTGATATGGCAGGCGAAAACCCGAGGAAAATCCAACCAGGAAGTACTATTACTTTGAAAGGCTGTTACCATTGAAAGCCTATCCACCATACAAAGATTTAGGACCCAGTTCACGAGCTCTGTGCCTTCCTCTACATGTGACCAGTCTTTAGGCATTGTTTCAGGTTTTAACTCTGAAAAATGAGGGCGATACACCACTTTCAATCAGTGACCAGTGGAAATTTCCATTCATCAGCCATGTGCCCTGATCGTGAACGCGCCTTTCTTGTTTCTCCTTTCCTATTGACGAAGCTTTTGTCCGGTTGAAATATTATTTATGACAAAAACAACCGGAGGATTGATTTTAAACATCGTTTGGCATGTTTCTACTAACTTTTATTGTACTTTTTTAGACTTTTCGTCCTGGAATTAGTGCACGCGCCTTCTGCATTCGGATTACTGGACAAAACGCGCAAACAACGAGGTTTTTGGACATAAATGATGGACATTATCGAACAAAACAAACATTTATTGTGGAACTGGGATTCCTGGGAGTGCATTCTGATGAAGATCATCAAAGGTAAGTGAATATTTATAATGCTATTTCTGACTTCTGTTGACTCCAACATGGCGGATATCTGTTTGGCTTGATTTTGTAGTTTGAGCGCCATACTCAGATTATTGCATGGTGTGCTTTTTCCGCAAAGTATTTTTTTTTTTTTAATCTGACACAACGGTTGCATTAAGGAGAAGTGGATCTAAAATTCCATGCATAAGTTGCATCTTTTATCAATGTTTATTATGAGTATTTCTGTAAATTGGTGTGGCTCTCTGCAAAATCACTGCATGTTTTGGAACTACTGAACATAACGCGCCAATGTAAACTCAGATTTTTGGATATAAATATGAACTTTACCGAACAAAACATACATGTATTGTGTAACATGAAGTCCTATGAGTGTCATCTGATGAAGATCAAAGGTTTGTGATTAATTTTATCTATATTTCTGCTTTTTGTGACTCCTCTCTGTGGCTGGAAAAATGGCTGTGTTTTTCTGTGAGTAGGTGCTGACCTAACATAATCGTTTGGTTTGCTTTCGTCGTAAAGCCTTTTTGAAATTGGACACTGTGGCTGGATTTACAACAAGTGTATCTTTAAAATGGTGTAAAATACATGTGAGGAATTTTAATTATGGGATTTCTGTTTTGAATTTGTCGCCCTGCAGTTTCACTGGCTGTTGACGAGGTGGGACGCTACCGTCCCACATAACCTCACTAGGGTAAGAACAAATTCTTATTTTCAATGACGGCCTAGGAACAGTGGGTTAACTGCCTTGTTCAGGTGCAGAATGACAGATTTTGACCTTGTCAGCTCGGGGATTCGATCCAGCAACCCTCCGGTTACTGGCTCAATGCTGAGTGGACACACTGTGTTATACACAGAGAAGCACTGGCATCAAGGCACCTTTCCTCTGAATTAAGTGAAGTTATGACTGACATTGTAGGTGTAGTCAATTTTATAAAGACCAGACCACTAAAAACAAGAGTCTTCTCTGCTATCTGTGAGGAGATGGGAGCTGAACATCAAGCTGTGCTGTTTCACAGTGAAGCAAGGTGGCTGTCACGAGGAAAAGTCTTGTCCCGAGTTTATGAGCTCAGAGAGCAGATAAGAATGTTTTCGGAGCAGGAGCACAAGTATGACCGAGCAGAAAAATTTAGTGATGAGAACTTCCTGGCAAAACTGGCCTACCCGAGTGACATATTTGGAAAGCTAAATGAACTAAATCTACAGCTTCAAGGGAAAGAGAAACACCTCCCTCAGGTCACAGACAAGATCAGCTCTTTCACTCGAAAGCTTGCAATGTGGGGCAGGCGACTTGATGAAGGAAATACTGATTCATTCGAGAACCTGCATGAATTTGTTGAAACTACTGACTATGATGCCACCTCAGTGATTCCATATATTAAAGGAGCATATTTCATCACTGATGGGATTCTTTAAAAAGTACTTCCATGAAAACAGTTCCCAATATGACTGGTTTCAGCTCTACAGAGGAGGACCAGTTCATTGATATGACGTCTGACTCCACATTGAGACTGAGGTTCACATCAGACACTAAGTGAATTCTGGCTGAGTGTAGAGAGGCAGTATCCACTCTTAGGGCAGAGGGCCATGGGCATTCTTCTTTCTTTTGCAACATCTTATCTTTGTGAGACTGGCTTCTCTGCTGTTGCTGCACTGAAGACCAAGTACAGGTCCCAGCTAAACATTGAGCAGGAGCTGAGAGTTGCAGTATCATGCTTCAAACCCCGCTTCGAAAAGCTGTGCTCTGCAAAACGTGCTCATTGTAGCCATTAATCCTGACTTCCTCATTTTGATTTAAAAAAAAATTAAAAAATCAGCACAAATTGTTTTATTAATTTTGGTTTTATAGGTGAAAGTGTTTCATATATTGTGCTCCTGAGTTAATGTTGCTGATCAATTTGAATTTATTATTATTTATTGATTATATTCAATTTTATTTTTCAGTATCAAATGGTCAAAAAATGTTTACAGTTTAAATAAAGATCGTTTTTTGGGGGGGGGGGGGGGGGGGGGGGGGCAAATTGATGCACTTTAAGTCTTTTCTGTTACAGACTAAAAAACAATGTTAATAAATGTATTCTTTGTTGTAAGTTGATCTATATTTCTTTCTTTTTTCTTTTTTTGTTTTCTTTAATGTTAATAAGGATACAATGTTATGCAGAGGTGTACTTATAACAATTTTATAGACAAATGATACTATTTACAGTCGCGGCGGAGAGTTGGGGGCGCAAAATGTTTACTTCTTCCTAGGGGGGGCGTAACAGAAAATAATTGAGAAGCACTGGGTTAAATGCTGAAGACACATTTCAGTTGGACAACTGACTAGGTATCCCCCTTTCCCAATAAAGCCCCTTAAATTGAGAGGACAGCGCATGCACAAGACCAACAGGCAGAGAGAGAGAGAGAGAGACCACGACAGGCAGAGAGAGAGAGAGAGAGACCACGACAGGCAGAGCGAGAGAGCGAGAGACCACGACAGGCAGAGCGAGAGACCACGACAGGCAGAGCGAGAGACCACGACAGGCAGAGCGAGAGACCACGACAGGCAGAGCGAGAGACCACGACAGGCAGAGCGAGAGAGAGAGACCACGACAGGCAGAGCGAGAGAGAGAGACCACGACAGGCAGAGCGAGAGAGAGAGACCACGACAGGCAGAGCGAGAGAGAGACCACGACAGGCAGAGAGAGAGAGACCACGACAGGCAGAGAGAGAGAGATCCCAACAGGCAGAGAGAGAGAAAGACCCCAACAGAGTGTGTGTGGGGCTGGGGTCTGTGCATGATGTGACTTACCAGGGCCAGGTACCAGGATGTCCGGTCTGTCCCAGTCTGAATATTGGCCACTTTACCCAGCAGGTCATCATTTAGCCGCCTCCTGTCCTCACTGTCGTCATCACTGGACGACGACTCCTTGTCATCGTTCGCACTGAGGGGTTGAACAAGGGGACTACGTCGGAACAGAATCTTTAATCTCAGTCAGAAGCTTCTACAGAGCTCTATAGAAGCTCAACACTATCAAACACAAAGGCCTATATTGGAGCCAGTTACAAATGTCATGAAACAGTCACGTTTTGTTCAACTTGATCATAATTGGTAATGGGAACATGCCCAGGTATCTAACTATGTCGTTGTATACCGTGTGTGAGAAAAGGATTCAGAGACCTTGACTTTTTCCACATTGTTACATTACAGCCTCATTCTAAAATTGATTTAAAAACATTCTCAATCTACACACAATATCCCATAATAACAAAGCAAAAACAGGTTTAGAAATTTTGCAAGTTTATTCAAAATAACACACATATCACATTAACATAAGTATTTAGACCCTTTACTTTGTTAAAGCACCTTTGGCAGCAATTATAGCCTTGAGTCTTCTTGGGTATGACGCTACAAGCTTGACACCTTACTTGGGGAGTTACAACTATTCTTCTCTGCAGAACGTCTCAATCTCTGTCAGGTTGGATGGGGAGCATCACTGCACAGCTATTTTCAGGTCTCTCAAGAGATGTTCAATAGGGTTCAAGTCCGGGCTCTGGCTGGACCACTCAATAACATTCATAGACTTGTCCCGAAGCCACTCCTGCGTGGGTCATTAGGGTCATTGTATTGTTGTAAAGTGAACCTTTACCCCAGTCTGAGGTCCTGAGCGCTCTGGAGCAGGTTTTCATCAAAGATCTCTGTACTTGGCTTCATTCGTCTTTACCTAAATGCTGACTAGTCTCCCAGTCTCTGCCGCTGAAAACCACCACCATAGCATGATGCTGCCACCACTATGCTTCACCTTAGAGACAATGCCAGGTTTCTACCAGACATGATGCTTGGCATTCAGGCCAAAGAGTTTGATCTTGGTTTCATCAGACCAGATAATCTGGTTTCTCATGGTCTGAGAGTCCTTTAGGTACCTTTTGGCAAATTTCAAGTGGGCTGTCATGAGCCTTTAACTGAGGAGTGGCTTCTGTCTGGCCACTCTACCATAAAGCCCTGATTGGTGGAGTGCTGCAGAGAGATGGTTGTCCTTCTGGAAGGTTCTCCCATCTCCACAGAGGAACTCTGGAGCTCAGTCCGAGTGACCATCGGGTTCTTGGTCACCTCCCTGACCAAGAATGTCAATGGATGTCCCCCAATTGCTCAGTTTTGCCGGGCGGCAAGCTCTTGGAAGAGTCTTGGTGGTCCAAAAGTTATTCAATTTAAGAATGATGGAGTCCATTGTGTTCTTGGGAACCTTCAATGCTGCAGAAATGTTTTTGGTACCCTTAGTCAGATAGGATGTGTCAGGGCACCCGTCTCTGAGCTCTACGGACAATTCCTTTGACCTCATGGCTTGGTTTTTGCTCTGACATGCACTGTCAACTGTGGGACCTTACATAGCCAGGTTTGTGCCTTTTCAAATCATGTCCAATCAATTGAATTTACCACAGGTGGACTCCAATCAAGTTGTAGAAACATCAAGGATTATCAATGGAAACAGGATGTACCTGGGCACAATTTCAAGTCTCATTACAAAGGGTCTGAATACTTACGTAAATAAGGTATTGCTGTATATTTTGTCATTGTTTGCTTTGTCATTATGGGGTATTGTGTAGATTGCTGAGAAGTTTTTATTTTTTTATCATTTCTAGAAAAAGGCTGTAAGTAACAAAATGTGGAAAAAGGGAAGGCGTGTGAAAATGTGTATAATGACCATGTTTGAATATATACAGCAGAGCATCTACAGAAGCATGTTTGCAGATTAAAATCTTACTGGGAAATGTAAGCGGTAGTGCAGTTTAGGTCATCAAACCGTATCAAAAGAAATAACACAGTGGTACCATATGGCCCACTGCAGGGCAGCATGAAAAAAAACTCCACTCAAACTTTTGGGGTCATTTTCACCTATTAGTCCACTCTTGATACAGTTCTAAAATGTTTCGCATGTCAGCAGTCAAGTTTAAGATATTGGACATGCAAGAAGCAAAACGCATCACATGATGTGGCAAGTGACATGTTGCTTCTTAAAAGTCAAATAACTTGAAAACTTGACATAAAATAAACCAAAAGGTTGTTTTTGAGTGGAGTTTTGCTTTAAAAGGTTAACTTAGAAGGGTGGGATTGGGGTAAAGGTGAGGATTAAAATAAGAGGTAAAGTGAAAGAAGGGTCAATTTACTGAGCCTGAGATGACCTCCTTCCTCCGCGGTTTCCCTTCTTCCCGATTACGGGGGTGCCAAAGTGCTCCGGGTTGGTAAGGGGCAGTTGGTCCAACGTCTAGATAACAACAGAGAGAGATAGAAGAGTAAGGAGAGTGAGCAAGAGGAGGAATCTTAATCAACGTATCAAAGAGCAACAAAACGGACCACCAAATCAAATGTCCAAGAAGACAGTCAGGTCCAGAAGACCAGTCCTCTTACCTCGCTCTCAGCAAAATGTCTCTCGCCCTTAAGACACAGAGACGTCCTGCGGAGTGTCTTCTCATCCCCATCGTCAAACACTGGAATACAGTGGGAAGCAGTTCCCTTGTAATGTTTACATTTGATATTTATCCAGAACAACTTACAGGAGCAATTAGGGTTAAGTGCCATGTTCAAGGGCACTTTGACAGAGTTTTCACCTACTCGGCTCGGGGATTGAACCAGCAACCTTTCGATTACTGGCCCAAAGCTCTTAACCGGTAGGCTACCTGCCACCAAGATGGTATTTATTTTAAACACTAACACCAAAATATACTGCTCCCACAGATCATAGACAAATAAACTCAGCAAAAAAAAGAAACATCCATTTTCAGGACCCTGTCTTTCAAAGATAATTCTTAAAAATCCAAATAACTTCACAGATCTTCACTGTTTCCCATGCTTGTTTAATGAACCATAAACTATTAATGAACATGCACCTGTGGAATGGTCGTTAAGACACTAACAGCTTAGGCAATTAAGGCCACAGTTATTAAAACTTGGGACACTAAAAGAGGCCTTTCTACTGATTCTGAAAAACACCAAAAGAAAGATGCCCAGAGTCCCTGCTTATCTGCGTGAACGTGGCATGCAGCAAGGAGGCATGAGGACTGCAGGCAATAAATTGCAATGTCCGTACTGTGAGACGCCTAAGACAGCGCTACAGGGAGACAGAACGGACAGCTGATCGTTCTCACAGTGGCAGACCATGTGTAACAACACCTGCACAGGATTGGTACATCCAAACATCACACCTGTGGGTCAGGTACAGGATGGCAACAACAACTGCCCGAGTTACACCAGGAACGCACAATCCTTCCATCAGTGCTCAGACTGCCCACAATAGGCTGAGAGAAGCTGGACTGAGGGCTTGTAGGCCTGTTGTCAGGCAGGGCCTCCCCAGACATCACCAGCAACAACGTCGCCTACAGGCACAAACCCACCGTCGCTGGACCAGACAGGACTGGCAAAAAGTGCTCTTCACTGACGAGTCGCGGTTTTGTCTCACCAGGGGTGATGGCAGGATTTGCGTTTATCGTCGAAGGAATGAGCGTTACACCGAGGCCTGTACTCTCTCGATTTGGAGGTGGAGGGTCCGTCATGGTCTGGGGCGGTGTGTCACAGCATCATCGGACTGAGCTTGTTGTCATTGCAGGCAATCTCAACGCTGTGCGTTACAGGGAAGACATCCTCCTCCCTCATGTGGTACCCTTCCTGCAGGCTCATCCTGACATGACCCTCCAACATGACAATGCCACCAGCCATACCGCTCGTTCTGTGCGTGATTTCCTGCAAGACAGGAATGTCAGTGTTCTGCCTTGGCCAGCGAAGAGCCCGGATCTCAATCCCATTGAGCACGTCTGGGACCTGTTGGATCGGAGGGTGAGGGCTAGGGCCAGGGCCATTCCCCCCCCAGAAATGTCTGGGAACTTGCAGGTGCCTTGGTGGAAGAGTGTGGTAACATCTCACAGCAAGAACTGGCAAATCTGGTGCAGTCCATGAGGAGATGCACTGCAGAACTTAATGCAGCTGGTGGCCACACCAGATACTGACTGTTACTTTTGATTTTGACCCCCCCCATTAGTTCAGGGACACATTTCATTTCTTTTTACCTTTATTTAACTAGGCAAGTCGGTTAACTTCTTATGGCTGGGGTGCAGTATTGAGTAGCTTGGATGAATAAGGTGCCCAGAGTAAACTGCCTGCTACTCAGGCCCAGAAGCTAAGACATGCATATTATTAGTAGATTTGGATAAACTCAGAAGTTTCTAAACCTGTTTGAATGATGTCTGTGCGTATAACAGAACTCATATGGCAGGCAAAAACCTGAGAAAAAATCCAACCAGGAAGTGGGAAATCTGAGGTTTGTAGGGTTTCAAGTCTTTGCCTATCCAATATACAGTGTAAAAATTGGTCCGATTGCACTTCCTAAGGCTTCCACTAGATGTCAACAGTCTTTAGAACTTTGTTTCAGACTTCTACTGTGAAGGGGGAGAGAATAAGAGCTGTTTGAGTCAGGTGTCTGGCAGAATGCCATGAGCTCAGTCAGGCGCACCCCGTGAGAGTTAGCTGAGTTCCTTTTCCTTTCTAAAGACAAAGGAATTGTCCGGTTGGAAAATTATTGAAGATTTATGTTAAAAACACCCTAAAGATTGATTCTATACATCGTTTGACATGTTTCTACGAACTGTAATATAACTGTTTTGACTTTGTCTGGACTAAGTGCCTGCGCCTCTTGAATTTGGATTTGTGAACTAAACGCGCGAACAAAAAGGAGGTATTTGGACATAAATGATGGACTTTATCGAAAACAAACATTTATTGTGGAACTGGGATTCCTGGGAGTGCATTCCGATGAAGATCAAAGTTAAGTGAATATTTATAATGCTATTTCTGACTTCTGTTGACTCCACAACATGGCGGGTATTTGTATGGCTTGTTTTGGTCTCTGAGCACTGTACTCAGATTATTGCATGGTGTGCTTTTTCCGTAAAGCTTTTTTGAAATCTGACACAGCGGTTGCATTAAGGAGAAGTATATCTTTAATTCCATGTATAACACTTGTATTTTCATCAACATTTATTATGAGTATTTCTGTAAATTGATGTGGCTCTCTGCAAAATCACTGAATGTTTTGGAAGCAAAACATTACTGAACATTACATTGGCACGTTAACTGAGATTTTTGGATATAAATATGAACTTTAGCGAACAAAACATACATGTACTGTGTAACATGAAGTCCTATGAGTGTCATCTGATGAAGATCAAAGGTTAGTGATTCATTTGATCTCAATTTCTGCTTTTTGTGACTCCTCTCTTTGGCTGGAGAAATGGCTGTGTTTTTCTGTGACTAGTTGCTGACCTAACATAATCGCATGGTATGCTTTCGTCGTAAAGCCTTTTTGAAATCGGACACTGTGGTGGGACTAACAAGTTTATCTTTAAAATGGTGTAAAATACTTCTATGTTTGAGGAATTTTAATTATGAGATTTCTGTTGTTTGAATTTGGCGCCCTGCACTTCCACTGGCTGTTGTCAAATCGATCCCGTTAACGGGATTTCATCCATAAGAAGTTTTTAAGAACATATCCTTATTTTCAATGACGGCCTAGGAACAGTGGGTTAAGTGCCTTGTTCAGGGGCAGAACGACAGATTTTTACCTTGTCAGCTCGGGGATTCGATCTTGCAACCTTTCGATTACTAGTCCAATGCTCTAACCACTAAGCTACCTGCTTAGTCACGTCTGTGGAACGTGTTCTATTTGTATTTCTCAGTTCTTGAATCTTGTTGTTTACACATGTTAAGTTTGCTGAAAATAAACGCAGTTGACAGTGAGAGGACGTTTCTTTTTTTTGCTGAGTTCAGTACCATTGACCAAGTCAGTTATGACAGAGAATAGTCAAAACGCAACCAAACAACAAAGACCTATGTAGTCTACCATTATCAGGTGATAACAGGAGCAGGACTTCTTGTAAACTAGTTTAAGTGTTATTAAATGAACTTACCCACTGTGTACCAACTGGCGTCTGTGAGTTTGTTGATGGTTGCCTCACTGCAGATCCCCTCTGCACTCTTCACCTCCACTGTGGAGCCCACCTGCAAAAAGATGCCAGGGAGATGAGACAGACACCTCATATGAGCTGCTCTTACACTCCCATTTTAAAAATAACTCAAAATGGCAACAGTAAAAGCTGCAATATGTAACTTTTTGGGCGACCCGACCAAATTCACATAGAAATTAGAGTTATAGACCTGTTATTCTGATTGAAAGCAAGTCTAAGAAGCGGTAGATCTGTTCTATGTGCGTTATTTATATGCTTCCCGTACTTAAGTTTTTTTGTGTCTTTTACTTTCAGTTTTATACACCAGCTCAAAACACAATATTTTTGGTTATGGAAAATATATTTCAGTGGTTTAAGATGATCAAATCAAATTATATATGTCACATGCGCCGAATACAACAGGTGTAGACCTTAGCGTGAAATGCTTGCTTAGAAGCTCTTAACCAACAATGCAATTCAATAAATAATTTCTCAAATAAACTCAAGTAAAAAATTATTTAAAAAACAACAAAATTACAGGGGGTAATGTGTGGGTTACAGGTTAGTTGAGGTAATTTGTAAAGTGACAATACATAGATATTAAACAGCGGGTAGCAGCAGCGTAAAAACAAGGGGGGGGGTCAATGTAAATAGTCCGGGTGGCCATTTGATTAATTGTTCAGCAGTATTATGGCTTGGGGGTAGAAGCTGTTAAGCTTGGTCCTAGACTTGGCGTTCCGGTACCGCTTGCCGTGCGGTAGCAGAGAGAACAGTCTATGACGGGTGACTGGAGTCTGACAATTTTATGGGCTTTCCTCGGACACCGCCTAGTATATTAGGTCCTCTATGGCAGGAAGCTTGGCCCCAGTGAAGTACTGGTTGAGTGTACGGGCCCGCTCCACTACAGCCCGTCGAGTTTAATGGGGCCCTGTTCAGCCCTCCTTTTCCTATAGTCCATGATCAGCTCCTTTGTCTTTATCACATTGAGGGATAAGTTGTTGTCCTGGCACCACACTGCCAGGTCTCTGACCTCCTCCCTATAGGCTGTCTCATCAGGCCTACCACTGTTGTGTCTACAACAAACTTGATGGTATTGGAGTCGTGCTTGGCGACACAGTCGTGGAAGTACAGAACTGGACTAAGCACGCACCCCGAGGGGCTCGTGTTGAGGATCAGCGTGTCAGATGTGTTGTTGCCTACCCTTACCACCTGGGGGTGGTCCATCAGAAAGTCCAGGATCCAGTTGCAGAGGTAGGTGTTTAGTTCCAGGGTCCTTAGCTTAGAGATGAGCTTCGTGGGCACTATGGTGTTGAACTGTGGTCAATTGAACTGTGGTCAACTGTGAGCTGTGGTCAATGAACAATATTCTCACAGGTGGGAAAGGGCAGTGTGGAGAGTGACTGGAGTGGGTCTAGTGTTTCCGGCATGATGGTGTTGATGTGAGCCATGACCATTCTTTCAAAGCACTTCATGGCTACCGACGGTAATCATTCAGGCAGGTTACCTTCGCTTTCTTGGGCACAGGTTACTATGGTGGTCTGTTTGTAACATGTAGGTATTTCAGACTTGGTCAGGCAAAAGTTGAAAATGTCAGTGAAGACACTTGCCAGTTGGTCTGCACATGCTTTGAGTACACGTCCTGGTAATCCGTCTGGCTCCGCAGCTTTGTAAATGTAGACCTGTTTTAAAAAGGTCATGCTCACATCGGCTATAGAGCGCTTCATCACAGTCTTCCAGAACAGCTGGTGCTCTCATGCATGCGTCAGTGTTGCTTGCCTCAAAGCGAGCATGAAAAGGCATTTAGCTCGCCTGCTTGGCTCGCGTCACTGGGCAACTCGCAGCTGGGTTTCCCTTTGTTGTGGGTAGTAGTTTAAGCCCTGTCACATCTGACGAGTGTCAGAGCCGGTGTAGTAGGATTCAATCTTAGTCCTTTATTGATGCTTTGTCTGTTTGATTGTTCATCTGAGGGAATAGCAGGATTTCTTATAAGCGTCCGGATTAGTCTACCGCTCCTTGAAAGCGGCAGCTCTAGCCTTTAGCTCGGTGGGGATGTCTGTAATCCATGGATTCTGGTTGGGATATATATGTACAGTCACTGTTGGGACAACATCGTTGATGCACTTATTGAAGACGCCGGTGACTGAGGTGGTGTACTCAATGCCATTGGATGAATCCCGGAACATATTCCAGTCTGTGCTAGCAAGACAGTCCTGTAGCGTAGCATCAACATCATCTGACCACTTCCATATTGAGCGAGTCACTGGTACTTGCTGCTTCAGTTTTTGCTTGTAAGCAGGAATCAGGAGGATAGAATTATGGTCAGATTTGCCAAATGGAGGGCGAGGGAGAGCTCTGTACGCGTCTCTGTGTGTGGAGTAAAGGTGGTCTAGAGTTGTTGTTTTTTGTGCCTCTGGTTGCACATGTGATATGCTGGTAGAAATGGATTTAAGTTTGCCTGCATTAAAGTCCCCGGCCACTAGGCGCACCGCTTCTGAATGAGCATTTTATTGTTTGCTTATGGCCTTAGACCGCACTCAACGAGCTGTATTAGTGCCAGCATCGCTTTGTTGCGGTAAAGACTGCTACGAATAATATAGATGAAAACTCTTGGTGCGATCTACAGTTTATGAGGTATTCTACATCAGGCGAGCAAAACCTCCAGACTTAATATTAGACATTGCGCACCAGCAGTTGTTGACAAATAGATAAACACGCCCCTCGTTTTACCAGACGTAGCTACACTTTCGTGCCGACGCATGGAGAAGCCAGCCAGCTCCATTATCCTTGTCGTCGTTTAACCTGTTTGGGATATGACATGCGTGCCCAGAGTAAACTGCCTGCTACTCTGTCCCAGATGCTAATATATGCATATTATTAGTAGTATTGTATATTAGAAGTTTCTAAAACTGTTTGAATGATGTCTGTGAGTATAACAGAACTCATATGGCTCAAATTATTGATGATTTATGTTAAAAACATCCTAAAGATTGATTCCATGCATCGTTTGATATGTTTCTACGACCTGTAACGGAACTTTGAGTTTTGTCTGGACCTAGTGCTCATGAAGATGGATTACTGGGCTGAACACGCTAACAACTAGTGGCTATTTGGACATAAATGATAGACTTTATGGAACAAATCAGTCATTTATTGTCGAACTGGGATTCCTGGGAGTGCATTCTGATGAAGATCAAAAGGTAAGTGAATATTTATCATGTTATTTCTAACTTCTGTTGACTCCAAATGGCGGATTTTTTTTGGCTGGATTGGTCTCTGATTATGCTTTCTCCGCAAAGTTTTTTTTGAAATCTGACACAGCGGTTGCATTAAGGAGAAGTCTCTTTAATTCTGTGAATAACACTTGTATCTTTTATCGATGTTTATTATGAGTATTTCTGGGATTTCTGTGGCTATCTGCAAGATCACCGGATGTTTTGGAATCAAAACATTACTAAACGTAACGCGCCAATGTAAACAAATCATACATGTATTGTGTAACATGATGTCCTACGAGTGTCATCTGATGAAGATCATCAAAGGTTAGTGATTAATTTTAATCTATATATTTCTGCTTTTTGTGACCCCTATCTTTGGCTGGAAAAATGGCTGTGTTTTTTTGACTTGGCTCTGAACTAACATAATCATATGTTGTGCTTTCGCTGTAAAGCCTTTTTGAAATCGGACACGATGGGTAGATTAACAAGATGTTTATCTTTCATTTGCTGTATTGCACTTGTTAATGTGTGAAAGTTACATATTTCAAAAAAATATTTTTTTATTTCCCGCGCTGCTTTTTCAGCGGAAAGTTGTCGAGGGGTTCCGCTAGCGGAACGCCTGCGCTAGAAAGGTTAACTACGTCTCAGTGAAACAAGATATTACAGTTAATGTCCCGTTGGTTGTATAGTCTTAGATCGTCCAGTTTGTTTTCCAATGATTGCATGTTGGTCAATAATACGGAGGGTAGTGGTGGTTTACCTATTCGTCTGCAAATTCTTACACGGCACCCCACCCTCCTCACCCCTTTTCTCCATCTTATCTTCACGAGGATGATTGAGATTTGGGCCTTGTCTCGACAAAGCAGTACATCCTTCTCGTCGGACATGAAAGAAAAATCTTTGTCCAGTTCGAGGTGAGCAAATCGATGTTCTGATGTCCAGAAGCTCTTTTCGGTCATAAGAGACGGTAGCAGCAACATTATGTAGAGAATGAGTTACAAACAATGCAAAATGTATTTATTTTATTTTAATTTAAATAGTACAGTTGGTTAGGAACCCGTAAAACGGCAGCCATCCCCTCCGGCACAACGATTCTCTAAATAAAGGCAAAATTATTTGAATTTTAGCAACCAGGAAATGGTGGAGCGATTTCTGAATATTGCATCTCAAATCAATTCTTCTCTAAAGAAAGAAACGTGCCTGGGTAAAGTGAAAGCCCATAACACGTGTTCGAACAGTAAAAAAGGGAACCACACAATAGATCATGACAGAAAAACAGAGGCCATTTTAAATCTTAAGGCAACTTTGAATGTTTAACACTCTGGCATTAAAAATCAGCACACACACAAAAAAAAAGCACTACCATTGATGCTTACAGTTGTTGGAAAAACAGGTGATCAGTGTAATTTGCCAGGGCATTAGTCACATGACCATTGCAGTTAGGCAATATACATGAACTTCACGTCGACAATACCTTATCTGTACCGGTTCTATATGCCAGTACCCTGTAGGACATTATGCTGTCACAAGTACAGAATCATTGTTATATCCAACAGATCGGAATCTCAGAATCATGTGACAAACAGATGATTCTGAGAATCAAAAGAACAATGAGGGCCTAATTAATGTATTGCATATCATGCTGTGGGGAGCTCGGTGATGCAATGCCAGTTAGTTCCAAACTTACCCTCAACTGTCCTTTCACTTGGTCATCTTGAACAACTTGTGAGGTAGTGTCTCCTTTGAGCATCACCTAGGGAGAGAGGAGGGAAACAAAAGGAATTCAGTCAAGATGAAATAATCTAGTTGAGTAACAGAAAACTTTCCTCTTCCTGACTAGCCACGAAATATGACAAATTACATTTTATTTGACCAGTCAGTTACCAAGGAGCCTATAGACGAACCTCACATGCCAACGCTGGAAGGCACAGTTGTACAAACAGGGGTTTCAAGCTACAGATGGTTTAAGATCTAATACAATAGTAGGCATGTGCTTCTAGTACTACCAGGGAATGGTGCATAATAGCCTTCACCCATCTTTCTATGTGGAGAAAGTTCAAATGGGGTTTCCTACCTCGTCCCACGAACACTAGACCAATTAAATAATCAATCAAGGGTACTCTGACCTTGTTGTGACAATCATAATAGAAGAGCAGAAGCAAAGGAGAACAGCGGAGAATACAGGTGGTCAGGTCACAATGCTGCTAGCTGGTGATTGGTGTGGGATCACTTGATCTTAAAACAATAACCATCATCAGCCCTGACCTATAGGCAGGTTCACCAGTTCAGTGGCACCCACATGTTCACAATGGTGTTTTAAGGAATAATTAAAAAAGGACATATGAACCAAAACTCCTAGGCCTATCGGTTGTTCGAAAAAATACAAAACCAGATTCATTAGGCCCTAGTCTATGGATTTCACATGATTGGGCAGGGGTGTAGCCATGGGTGGGCCTTGGAGGGCATATGCCCATCCAATCAGAATGAGTTTCCCCCCACAAAAGGGCTTTATTACAGACAGAAATACTCCTCAGCACCCCTCAGATGATCCCGCAGGTGAAGAAGAAGCTGGGTGTGGAGGTCCTGGGCTGGCGTGGTTACACGTGCTCTGCGGTTGTGAGACCGGTTGGACATACTGCAAAATTATCTAAAATGACTTTGGGGGTAGCTTATGGTAGAGAAATTAACATTCAATTCTCTGGCAACAGCTCTGGTGGACATACCTGCAGTCAGCATGCCGATTGCACGCTCCCACAAAACTTCACTTCTGAAGCATTGTGTTGTGACAACTGCTAATTTTAAAGTGGCCTTTTATTGTCCCCAGCACAGATTTCAGGGATTTTTAATTGCAGCTCAAAAAACAAGGGACCAACACTGTTCAGTGTATTTAATGTGAAACATGTGTTTTACCCAACACGCTGTAACCAATGCAGTCATGATGACAGACTATCACCAGCGTTTGTTATGATAAGACTAAATTAACTATTTTCAGAGTGTCTAGTTGGGACTGCGTAGGTCAGATTAACCCAGGGGTCTCCAACATCTAGATCGCGAACTACCAGTAGCTTGCAGCCCAACTATGAGTAGCTTGCCAATCAATTCTGTAAGTACATGCATTGGTAACACTATATATGGATAGTCCATCTGTAGATGCTTAACCTACTATCTGTAACATTTCAACTAATCTACTAACCCTAAACTTAGCAAGCAGTTAATTAGCAACAGACAGTAGGATCATCTGTAGAGCATCTACAGATGGAAAATCCGGACTATCCAAATAAAGGGTGACGCATGCATTTTCCCCCCATGTGTTCCATCGCAAACAGTCAACCATAAAGCTCCCGGCCACTGTCCAATCAAAGACACATCGACATTATCCCACCCCTGGTTAGCCACTGTTGGCTTAAAAAGCCAAACGCAACACAATATATGCCAATTAATTCCCAGAAAAATTGCTGTCCGTCTGTTTGGTGCGCGCATTTGTCTATCACTCTGTATGTATAGCCAGTTAGCGATGCTAATGATAACAGTCTTGTGGGTGGACCAAGACTTTCGCAAAAAACTCTCAAATGCAAATTAGGCTTACCTGACATTACTAGATCATGATTATTTGTATAAATTGAGTGGCAATTGTTTTGCAAACTCTGCCATGACATGTGGTGCAGCAGTAGGCTAGACCGACACATTCCTTTCTTGCCCGATGCACAGATGAAGGGGAATTACACTCAAATCACAAATGCATTGTTCTTTTCCATACCTAAAAAAATAATGGTATTTCCATGTGATTTAAGCATTGACATGACTCAGAACATCATTTGTTATTGTTGCTCTATGAATAATTATAATATCGAAAGATAAAAAATAAATAAAATCAGGAAAATACTACATATGATTTTATGGGGCCCCTTAGTTGTTTACTAACCTTATTTTACCAGTTATATTGACAGAAAACATCTCCTGTACACCAAGGATCGGGGGAAGAGTCGCAGGGTAGAGGAGAATGACAAAAAAAAAAGTATGCTAGAAAAGGTTGAAGACCCCTGGATTAGCATAATGCTTTCTGAAACAAACTGAGCAACTGTTCATAGAACAAGGTCTACGTGAAAGATGTCACTGGCATACACTAACATTCAGATGGGGGGGTCCTTTTGCAGCAAAACTGTGACCGAAACTGGACAATCAGCTTGTCTACTTGGCCTATATATATATATATATATATATATATACACACACACACACACAACATATCCTTGTCAGATTTGGACATCACCATTTGCACTCTTTCACATTACTCCCATGTTTGATTAGAATGTTGTCTGTGTTCCAAATGACACCCTCTTCCCTATATAGTGCAATACTTTTGACCCCAGCCCCATTCCGTTTATAGTAGTGCACTATAAGGAGAATGGGGTGTCATTTGAGACGGAGCCATTGTTGTGCCGTGCTCTTACCTTAACCTTCACTGTCCGTTTAACAGTCTTGATTTTTGCCTCACAGAAGGCACCTCTGTATTTCGCGCTGACCTCCGTCCCCACGGTCAGGTAGGCAGGCTCGTCCGCTGCCTGTGAGAAAAACAGACACCCCTGTAACATTTATCATTGTTCTTTCTTAGAAAGTAAACACAGACCATGTTTGACCACTATTGAAAGAGATGTCCAGGAAGCATGATGCCACAAACATTGCATTAGAGGTTTTTCAACTCAAGAACATTTGTTGTCTTGCTCAGGAAGAGGTGGGCAATGCTGTCTGAAAATTGTCATATACGGTGAAGCCTACATGAAAACTTTGACATTGAAATTAAATATACAGTACCAGTCAAAAGTTTGGACACACCTACTAATTCAAGGGTGTTTCTTTTTTACTATGTTCTACACTGTAGAATAATAGATAAGACAAACTATTAAACAACACATATGGAATCATGCTGTAACCAAAAAAGTGTTAGTCAAAATGTATTTTATATTTGAGATTCTTCAAAGTAGCCACGCTTTGCACAATCTTGGCACTCTCAACCAGCTTCATGAGGAAGTCACCTGGAATGCATTTCAATGAACAGGTGTGCCTTGTTAAAAGTTAATTTGTGGAATTTCTTTCCTCAATGCGTTTGAGCCAGTTGTGGTGTGACAAGGTAGGGGTGGTAAACAGAGGATATATGGATTTGGGCTTTTACCACATAGCTGTTCTTGCCATAAGCCCTCAAATAAGCAAAAAGAAACGACAGTCCATCATTTAGGTCAGTCAATCCAGAACTTTGAAAGTTTCTTCAAGTGCAGTCGCAAAAACCATCAAGCGCTATGATGAAACTGGCTCTCATGAGGACCGCTGCACCTCAGATTGCAGCCCAAATAAATGCTTCACCTAATGAGTTCAAATAACAGACATCTCAACATCCACTGTTCAGAGGAGATTGCGTGAATCAGGCCTTCGTGGTCAAATTGCTGAAAAGAAACCACTACTAAAGGTCACCAATAAGAAGAGACTCGCTTGGGACAAGAAACACAAGCAATGGACATTAGACCGGTGGAAATCTGTCCTTTGGTCTGATGAGTCCAAATTTGAGATTTTTGGTTCCAACCGCCGTGTCTTTCTGAGATGCAGAGTAGGTTAACGGATGATCTCTGCATGTGTGGTTCCCACCGTGAAGCATGGAGGAGGTGGTGTGATGGTGCTTTACTGGTGACACTGATTTATTTAGAATTCAAGGCACATTTAACCAGCATGGCTACCACAGCATTCTGCAGCGATACGCCATCCCATCTGGTTTGCGCTTAGTGGGACTATCATTTGTTTTTCAACAGGACAATGACCCAACACACATCCAGGCAGCGTAAGAGGTATTTGATCAAGATGGAGAGTGATGAGTGCTGCTTCAGATGACCTGGCCTCAACCCAATTGAGATGGTTTGGGGTGAGTTGGACTGCAGAGTGAAGGAAAAGCAGCCAACGAGTGCACAGCATGTGGGAACTCCTTCAAGACTGTTGAAAAAGCATTCCAGGTGAAGCTTTGAACCAATGCCAAGAGTGTGCAAAGCTGTCATCAAGGCAAAGGGTGGTTACTTTGAAGATCTAAAATAAAAAATAGATTTTGATTTGTTTAAACACCTTTTTGGTTACTACATGATTCCATATGTGTTATTTCATAGTTTTGATGTCTTCGCTATTATTCTACAATGTAGAAAATAGTAGAAATAAAGAAAAACCCTTGAATGAGTTGGTGTGTCCAAACTTTTGACTGGTACTGTATGTGACATTGACACCTTCAAATTGTCATATATTGTTACCAACCATATAGACAGTTGTCCCCCAGTCTCTTTGCAAGCCAAGTGAAAGAGGCGTCGGCTTCACTGCTGTTTTCAACTGAGGTTAGCCAAGTGACTTACCTTCATCGTAGTGGCTATTTGAGGGAGTCCAGCTCGATTGGTTTTGATTGCTGTAAAACAAGATAGGAATTGCAGATGAATAAAGGTGTCAAAACAGCCGTGATTCGGACTAAATCAATTTTAGTCGAAAAATAGTAAATATGCTAACAGGCTAACGACGAACTAGCCTGCTACTTCTAACGCATTCTTTTCAAGCTCGATGCAGCCCCCTCCCTCCAGACTCACAAAAATGTGTGGCTACTGGCTATCTAGTTTAACTGTATGCTCATGCTGATTGTTGACAAAAAAAAGTCAAAAGCTTTTAAAAAGAATTTTATCAATAGAATTACAGCCCAGCGTTGGCATACTACAAGGACGTTGCACATAGACAACAGACAGAATAGTGCGTGTTCCTTCCCGCTTTGCTCGCAATCTGACTGTGTCACGTCGCCATCATAGCTCGCCGTGCTGCACCATGTCAGGCTGGGAGCTCATTCCTAACTGCTTGAGAAATACATAGGAGCTGGCTACAAAAGGTGTACCAGTCTCTTAGACAATATGTTTTAGTAGAAACAGAGATGATAAATATTGTGTTTAAAGTAAGTAACGACAGAAGATTTCCCTCAACTCGAAAGCTAAATTTAGCTAGTTAGCTAACTTAAACATGCTAGCTAGCCAACGTTAACAGTTTCTCGATATGGCGATTTAAAGCGCCTTGCTAGTCATTGAGTTGGCCAGCTAGTTCAGGCAGAACATTTCAAACGGTGGTTCTCATTTGGATAAACGAGAGGCAGTCAGGTATGTTTGTTCGACGATAAAACAAAAAAGTATCAGAACAATCATTATTTATTATCCAGTTTCACAAAAGGCGCATACATTTCTTCACTGCAAAAACAAGCCAACTGGTCACTGGCATTCAATTCTTTACCAGCCTAACCTTACAGGAAAAAATACGAAATTTAGCGAAGTCTCGTCCGATAACTAACGACACGGGTGTCACGTTGATCTAAATAGCGTGAACTGTTAAACGTTTGTAATTCATTAGAGAGGGATATTTTTTTTTTTTATACTTACATGCAACGACACGACTTGCTAGCCAGATTTGCAAAGCAATACACGAATAACAAGCTGTTGAGCTGAAACTGGGTCTCTCGAAATCCGATTGGCTGGCTTGACAGCGGTGGTCGAATCGTAGAAATATGATTGGTCAACACTTTCTTCAAATTCTATAGGACATACCTTCTCTGTATTTATGGTTGGTAGAGATGGAAATCGGCGCTTTGAGAGAAAATGTGCTATTGGTCTTCTCATACTTGGCTTCTTTTACAAGAATAACACCCCAACATGGAAATATGATTGGCTTTTATCTCAATCCAAGCCTTTCACTGGTTAGAAATATTTTACAATGGACCGCCTATTTTCGACACTGGCTTCCTTGTCACTCCAAGGTGGGAAATATACTATATGTGAACTGAAAACACAAGTAATTGCTACTCACTCGTTAGATGGTGCTAGCGGTAACTCGTATTTGAATTTATGAGTTACTAGCAATGTAGTCATTTGCTGGGGAGAGGATGCGAGTTACGAGTTAAATATAAAGTATCGATTCGTTTTAAATTGAGGCCAATTGCGCCTTGTTCGTGTTTGTAGGACGTCAGAGCAGGCAAGTTGGTTACGTAACCGGAAGGAAACATGTGCAGGTAAAAGCCAGTGAAATGATTGCTGTCAAATCTTGCTTACTACTTACCTAAGGCCAGACAATGAACGTATATAGCCGTGTTGAGGGGTGTAACTGAACACTGGCTACTCTTCTGGCTGAGTATCCTGACGTGAAATTCCAAGCCTAAATCTACTAGGTTGACATCAGCGCCACGACAAGATAATCTGTCCCAGACAGGCAGAAGGACATGTCTTTATCAAATGTACAGATGAGGAGCTAATCAATCCCTCAGATTCAAGACACTGGTCAACATTGCTCAATCTAATATTTATATATTTCTTACTTGCATTCTTTTAGATGTGTATTGTTAGATACTACTGCACTGTTGGAGCTAGGAACACAAGTATTTAGTTACACATATTTAGCAGATGTTATTGTGGGTTTATGTGATGAATAAAATTTGATTTAAATTGTATCCAAGCAGGGATAGAATCAGATGAGGCTGGCATGGAGTTGGAGGTCAATGTGGAGACTTTTGCCCTTCGGGTCACTGACTCATACCTGAAACATATCACACTGCACTGAAATAGAGTCTTGGTCTTCTTCCACAACTGGCACCACCAGAAGGATCAAGTGACCGTCCTTGAGATATGTGCTAAATACACACAATTACAAAATCAAATGACAGAGGCAAACCCTTGACAGCATTTAGTGTCTCACAAAAAAAAGGCCAAAGATGCTTTTAGTATAAACAGTGCTTATCTTCAACTTTTATTTCAAGGCTGAAATCCATCAAACCCAAAAAGGAAAGAAATGACATGAATGGTCCATTAATTACAAAACAACTTGTGCCTCTTGGAGAGCCGTCCTGTCAGTAGGTGTGTGACGGGTGGAGAAATCACAGAAATGAGTTTACATGTTGTCTTCATCAGAGTCATCTTCCTCCTCCAAGGAATCCTATGGTGGAAGCATAAGGCATTGCGAATCAGCAAGACAGATATAATGGAAGTGGTTCAGTGAACCATTCTCACGTGATGAGTAACCTTGCCTGGGACCTGAAGACTTGAGTTGGCTCCCTGATCTAAAGCTTGGTCTTTAGCTCAGCAAGCTAACTCAGTCGTGTGGCGCACAGGAGACTCGAGTTCAAACCACAGACGTATTTTTGGTTAGAATACAGTGTCACAAATGCCATGGAAAATAAAAATGAATGAATGGTAGTCGTGGTACATACCTTAGCGTACTTCTCTGCCTCCTCCCTGACGTCTTTTGGAACCAGCTCATGTTTTCCATTTGTCACTGGTGAAGGGACATGAAGGTCATAAGTTTCACTGCTCAGTTCAAGCAGAACATCCAGCTGCGATCAATTTGACTAGACCAGGTGATAGCTAGATTGAGTATCTAACAGAATCATAACCCCTTATAGCACATGCTTGCCATACATCACTTTGTTATTTTATTTAACTAGGCAAGTCGGTTAAGAACAATTTCTTATTTACAATGACGGCCTACCCCGACCAAACCCTAACAACGCCCTATGGACTCCCAATCACGGACAGTTGTGAAACAGCCTGGAACCGGACCAGGGTCTGTAGTGATGCCTCTAGCACGGAGATGCAGTGCCTTAGACCGCCGCGCCACTCGGGAGCCCCATAGGGTGGCACACAATTGGCCCAGCGTCGTTAGGGTTTGACCGGGGTAGACCGTCATTGTAAATAAGAATTTGTTCTTAACTCACTTGCCTAGTTATGAGCTGGGTTAACTGTCAGATTTAAAATGTGTGACACTGCTCACAACCAGAGACAAGTTTGTTACAAAAACGCTATGGCTGCTAACCCGGTACACTAGTGGTGGCTTAGACCAGGGTACAAAACTCTGCCTTTGTTACATTTGTCATGTACAGATGTACAAAGGGAGACAATACCACACTTAAAAATACATGTGTATAAGGGAAAGTGGCATTACCTTCTCCAACCCAGCTTAGTTCCAACTCAAACGATTTGTCTTTCACTTCATCATGTACAATGTAGATTCTACAAAACATCCAACAGTACATGTTAGTAGCAACTTAATACGCAGTGCCTTGATTGGAGGCTATTCATGAGCGTGAACAACAGTGTGGGTTTGTGTTCCTTTAATAAAACAAACAAAAACACTTACATTTTGGCCACCTCTTTTACCAACTCCCTGCAGGTCATGTCTTTCATCTGTTGATAGCAATAGCATACAAAATCAAAGTCAAACAATTAAGCAAGATCTTCCCTTGTCTTAAGAAACTCGGCTCAAGTAATATTCTTACCTGAAGCTTTTCAATTTCTGTTTTGGCGGCTTGCTTGGCTTTTCCAATAGCACATCCCCAGTAACCCTTGATAAAATAATGAATAAGTGGTCATCTAATATTTTAACAGCATTGCCTAATGTTACAAATTTCAGGTCATAATTTAAGGTTGAATAATAAGATATACAACATCTATGTTGGCAATCAATCAGCATTCCCAATCAATCAAACATTGCATAGGTTCAAACACCTTAAAAAAAAGGGCCATTTTCCATGACCCAGATTAAAACTAGTCCAGGACTAAACCACATGCTCAAGGTAAAATCCCCAGAGAATGCCTCATTCCTGGATGAGTCTTAATCTGGGTCCGGGAAACCGTCCCTAAACGTGTAGTGTGAAAACAGTAAATGAATGACAGACAGCGCTTGTTTGGGGATAAACCCCCCAAAAATAACTCACATATGAGATTCCAGAGGGGTCAACCATGTACAGCTGAGGACCATCATCTTGATCGTAAGAGCCCAAAATGAAGCTACATCCAAACGGCCGCACCGCACTGTATAACGTGTAGGCATGGACGTACATGGCCACTCTCTCTGAGAGATGCTGTAAAGAGAGATTATACAGTTGAAGTCAGAAGTTTACATACACCTTAGCCAAATACATTTAAACTCAGTTTTTCACAATTCTTGACATTTAATCCTAGTAAATGTTCCCTGTCTTAGGTCTGTTAGGATCACCACTATTTTAAGAATGTGAAATGTCAGAATAATAGTAGAGAGAATGATTTATTTCAGCGTTTATTTCTTTCATCACATTCCCAGGGGGTCAGAAGTTTACATACACTCAATTAGTATTTGGTAGCATTGCCTTTAAATTGTTTAACTTGGGTCAAAGTTTCAGGTAGCCTTCCACAAGCTTCCCACAATAAGTTGGGTGAATTTTGGCCCATTCCTCCTGACAGAGCTGGTGTAACTGAGTCAGGTTTGTAGGCCTCCTTGCTCGCACACACTTTTTCAGTTCTGCCCACACATTTTCTATAGGATTGAGGTCAGGGCTTTGTGATGGCCACTTCAATACCATGACTTCGTTGTCCTTAAGCTATTTTGCCACAACTTTGGAAGTATACTTGGGGTCACTGTCCATTTGGAAGACCCATTTGCGACCAAGCTTTAACTTCCTGACCGATGTCTTGAGATGTTGCTTCAATATAGCCACATAATTTTCCTCCCTCATGATGCCATCTATTTTGTGAAGTGCACCAGTCCCTCCTGCAGCCAAGCACTCCCACAACATGATGCTGTCACCCCCGTGCTTCACAGTTAGGACGGTGTTCTTCAGCTTGCAAGCATCCCCCTTTTTCCTCCAAACATAACGATGGTCATTATGACCAAACAGTTCTATTTTTGTTTCATCAGACTAGAGGACATTTCTCCAAAAAGTACAATATTTGTCCTCATATGCAATTGCAAACCGTAGTCTGGCTTTTTTTTATAGCCGTTTTAGAGCAGTGGCTTCTTCCTTGCTGAGCGGCCTTTCAGGTTATGTCAACATTGGACTCGTTTTACTCACAAGGTCCTTTGCCGTTGTTCTCGGATTGATTTGCACTTTTCGCACCAAAGTACGTTCATCTCTAGGAGACAGAATGTGTCTCCGTCCTGAGCAGTATGACGGCTGCGTGGTCCCATGGTGTTTATACTTGTGTACTATTGTTTGTACAGATGAACGTGGTACCTTCAGGCGTTTGGAAATTGCTCCCAAGGATGAACCAGACTTGTGGATGGCGACATTTTTTTTTCCAAGGACTTGGCTGATTTCTTTTGATTTTCCCATGATGTCAAGCAAAGAGGCACTGAGTTTGAAGGTAGGCCTTGAAATACATCCACAGGTACATCTCCAATTGACTCAAATGATGTCAATTAGCCTATCAGAAGCTTCTAAAGCCATGACATCATTTTCTGGAATTTTCCAAGCTGTTTAAAGGCACAGTCAACTTAGTGTATGTAAACTTCTGACCCACTGGAATTGTGATACAGTGAATTATAAGTGAAATAATCGGTCTGTAAACAATTGTTGGGAAAATTACTTGTGTCTTGCACAAAGTAGATGTCCTAACCGACCTGCCAAAACTATAGTTTGTTAACAAAAATTTGTGGAGTGGTTGAAAAACAAGTTAATGACTCCAACCTAAGTCTATGTAAACTTAAAATGCATACAGGTGAAGTTGATCTCAAATCAAGGAATATGTCAATTGTCCATAGGACTTGGGGACAAGGCAAATCAATTCAGAATATGTTGACAAAACATGTTAATACAGTCACAGTTATCCAGTTGAATCAGGTGTGGTAGTACTGTAACGGAACAGACCAAATACATGGAACTGACAGGGTACACAAGGAGGAGTTTGAGAGAAAACACTGATCAAGAGCATCAGAGTTCTTTTTACCTTCAGTGGGATATTGTGTCCATAGTTGGATCTGAAGTTGGAGGCCTCCTCTCTGGCCACCTCAGACAGGGATCGAGCATCAGCCAGTAGTCCAGCCACTGCCTATCGGTAAAAAAGTTAAAAGGTAGATTCAGCAATGCACAAAGTAAACAGCAGAGAAAGGACGACATTGCAAATACTCTGAGTGTTACGGGCCAAGATCCACTAACTAGCGATGATTTGCCCAGCCACGCTAGCTTCGTCCAGAGTGGCTCGCCATGTTTGTGCTAGCAAGCCGACAGCATGCTAGGTATCAACAGCCAATCCAGTAGGGTTTGGAAGCTATCGTGAGCTAGCTAGCTAACCTGCAACTGTAACTATGTATTTGAAATAAACAGCATATAAAGTACAATGGGTAAATCTCTTGATGTTTAATAAACATTTGCAGACGAAATAGCTTACATTTTAATCCATTGATTGTAAGATTGGGGTTTTTCTCCATGTGGTTGCGTGCACATCAGTTTTGTTGGTAAACACACATATACTGGGCATGTGGTCTGTGGATGAATACATACCATCCCTACGTGACGGTCGACATTGAAGATACGCTTGTTTGAGCCTTGTTCGTAAAGTTTGGAGAGAACCAATTTCTCGACACCAAACACAACCCCATCCTTGCATCGTATCCCAATTGCTGTGCTGTAAGGAGAAAGAACAAAAAACAACAAATTGAGACACTTGAGTACAAAAAAGTGATTTGTGCATATTCCTGTCACTTTCCATCATGTGGGTAGTACTGCATTCAAAAACACATTAAAAGATGGAAAGATCACATACCTGCTGTTTTCTACTGCCTTCATGGCATATTCCACCTGGAACACCCTTCCATCAGGGGAAAAGGTGGAGGCAGACAAATCATACTAGAAAGGGAGATTTGGGTGTTATACTTTGATGACCACTGCTGTTGATATAACATACATGTTTCATTGACAGGAACTGCCAGGCTTCAAACTTTTACATCAATCTCACCAATACTCATTGGTGTCACTTTTCACAGTAATGGCTAGCAAAATCACGTTAGTAACTGTTAGATTCACAATAGAGGAATCCCCTTTGAAAGGCTCCGTGTAATCTAGGCTCCTTGGGACATCCATACATTGAAATTTAAAAAGATTAAGGTTAGGGACGTCCCAAAGATACCGGATAGCACCGAACCATTTGAAAGTGCATGTGTGAGTGTCAATCTAGCTAATTAAAGGCTTCCAACAGTGTCTAACTTGTAAATATAATGTGATATCAAACATTTGTTGATAGATTGGATATCGGTAGCTCTCCTACACCAAATCAGTTGAATTGGTTTCAATTTCGATTTAGCTTAGCCAGCATTGCTACTGTAGCTAACTAGCCTGTAGTGCAAGTGACTCAGCACAGCAGGCATGACAACATGGCTTAGTATCAAACTAACAGTAGTACTGCAAGGCAAGAACAGCTAGGTAACAGTACCCAGTGTAAAATGTACTTCACCACTATATACGATTATAGATCTTACACGAATGACGTGATTAAATGTATTATTAGCTAGTTATCTACTGAAACCTAAAACTAGCACAGAGCAGTCACAGCTAGCAAGTTGGCTAACTTTGTTGCTAGCCTGGCTAAGGTGAGCCGAGGCTAACAAGTTACCAAACATTTTATTTGTTAGCATTAAAAAAACTTACCCCAGTTCCAATTGAACTCATTGTGGTAAAAACTCTTCAAAAATCCTTTATAACAACTCTGTCTGATGTGTTTCAGCACAACCCAGTCACTCTCCAACCAACAAGAAAATGGCTTTATGTTCAACACAACAGCAGCCGCATTGAACATGCTTCAATATCGCCACCTACTGTGGTGGAGTGTAATATCATAACGGTAAACATTTAAATAAAGTGCACCGCACACTCGTCAGAAACTGAATCTTAAATATTTAATATCTACAGGAAGAATGTATACATCAGGCGTACTAATAAAAAAATATATGCTGGTAAACACAGTGCAGCAATTTACTATCAATCCTGGCTACATTTCCACCTGCAAATTGCCGTAATTAATAACATCAGCACTAGAAAGTTCCCCCCTACCATTTGTGACTACCTAAATATTTATGTATTTAATTATTAACGTCCTCTTCTCAACCTTCGTGGGAGAAGTATCTGGCTGGAGGTTTATGAACGATTTAGTTTAGCTAATCATCGACTGCTCCCTGGTGGACAAAAGATGATCAACACCATAATTCCAAATGGAATCAGAACTTCCTCAATTCCACAGAAAGGACTGTATTATAGCGGTGTGCTTATTAGTTGTTTGAAGAATTCATGAGATAAACCTGTCTCAGGTTACATTTATGATTCTGTGGTAAGTGCTTCAAAAAGGTAACGCTATATTGGCATGTGAAAATAAACGGTATATGGTTAAATGGCTACGCTACTTTAGCTTTGCTCGCTAACATTATATACCTAACGTTAGCAAGGTTGACACTCACAGCTGAGAAAGCAGCGGAATAATTTTACGATATTTGTGCACATGGGAGAATGTTTTTGGATTCGAAAGCCACACTAACTACATGTTAGGGTTTAGCTATAGCTTCCATGTTAACTGTTTGACATACTTTTGGTCATGTAGTGTATGTGGACACCTAATCAAATCTCATTCCACAACCAGGGGCATTAATATCGAGTTGGTCACCCCCTTTGCTCCTATAACAGCCTCCACTCTTCTGGGAAGGCTTTCCACTAGATGTTGGAACATTGCTGCAGGGACTTGCTTCCATCCAGCCACAAGAGCATTAGTGAGGTCGGGCACTGATTTTGGGCAATTAGGCCTGGCTCGCAGTCGACATTCAAATTAATCTCAAAGGTGTTCGATGGGGTTGAGGTCAGGGCTTTGTGCAGGCCAGTCAAGTTCTTCCACACCGATCTCGACAAACCATTTCTATATGGATCTCACTTTGTGAAGAGGCATTGTCATGATGAAACAGGAGGGCCTTCCCCAAACTGTTGCCACAAAGTTAGAAGCACATAATCGTCTAGAATGTCAGTGTATGCTGTAGCGTTAAGATTTCCCTTCACTGGAACTAAGGGGCCTAGCCCGAACCATGGAAAATAGCCCAGACCATTATTCCTCCTCCACCAAACTTGACATTTGGCACTATGCATTGGGGCAGGTAGTGTTCTCCTGCCATTCGCCAAAACCAGATTCGTCCGTCGGCCTGCCAGATGGTGAAGCGTGATTCATCACTCCAGTGAACGCGTTTCCACTGCTCCAGAGTCCAATGGCGGCGAGCTTTGCACCACTCCAGCCGACGCTTGGTATTGTGCATGGTGATCTTAGGCATGTGTCTGGTTTCTCGGCCATGGAAACCCATTTCACGAAGTTCCCGACAAACAGGAACTTGGTAGTGAGTGTTGCCACTGAATCCACTAGGGTTGTCCACATACTTTTGTATATATAGTGTATTTTAGGTATGCCAGTAACATGCCATAACAATATTATGTCTATATACAGTTCATTTGCAAATTATTCAGACCCCTTTACTTTTTCCACATTTTGTTACGTTATTCTAAAATGGACTTTTAAAAAATCTAATCAATCTAAACACAATACTCCATAGTGACAAAGCAAAAACAGGGTTAGAAATGTTTTCAAATGTATTAAAAGTAAAAAACATACCTTATTTACATAAGTATTCAGACCCTTTGGTATGAGACCCAAAATTGAGCTCAGGTGCATCCTGTTTCCATGGATCATCCTTGAGATGTATCAACAACATTATTTATTTAATTTATTTCACCTTTATTTAACCAGGTAGGCCAGTTGAGAACAAGTTCTCAATTACAACTGCGACCTGGCCAAGATAAAGCAAAGCAGTGCGACAAAACCAACAACACAGAGTTGCACATAAACAAATGTACAGTCAATAACACAAAATAAAATTAAAATAGAAAAATCTATATACAGTGTGTGGAAATGTAGGGAGGTAGGCAATAAATAGGCCCTAGAGGCGAAAATAATTACAATTTAGCATTAATACTGGAGTGATAGATGTGCAAGTAGAGATACTGGGGTGCAAAAGAGTAAGAGGGTAAGTAATAATATGGGGATGAGGTAGTTGGGTGTGCTATTTACAGATTTGCTGTGTACAGGTACAGTGATCGGTAAGCTGATGCTTAAAGTTAGAGAGGGAGATATAAGTCTCCAGTTTCGGTGACTTTTGCAATTCGTTCCAGCCATTGGCAGCAGAGAACTAGAAGGAAAGGCGGCTAAAGGAAGTGTTGGCTTTGGGGATGACCAGTGCAATATACCTGCTGGAGCGTGTGCTACGGGTGGGTGTTGCTATGGTAACCAGTGAGCTGAGATAAGGCGGAGCTTTACCTAGCAAAAACTTCAAATCAAAGTTTATAGGTCACGTGCGCCGAATACAACAGGTAATAATACAACCTTACATTGAAATGCTTACTTACAGGCTCTAACCAATGGTGCGAGAGAAAAAAAAGGTGTGTGTGTAAGTAAAGAAATAAAAACAACAATAAAAATACATTTGAAAAAGAGTAGCAAGGCTATATACAGACACCTGTTATTCAGGCTTATTGAGGTAGTATGTACATGTACAGTGGGGCAAAAAAGTATTTAGTCAGCCACCAATTGTGCAAGTTCTCCCACTTAAAAAGATGAGAGAGGCCTGTAATTTTCATCATAGGTACACTTCAACTATGACAGACAAAATGAGGGAAAAAAATCCATAAAATCACATTGTAGGATTTTTTATGAATTTATTTGCAAATTATGGTGGAAAATAAGTATTTGGTCACCTACAAACAAGCAAGATTTCTGGCTCTCACAGACCTGTAACTTCTTCTTTAAGAGGCTCCTCTGTCCTCCACTCGTTACCTGTATTAATGGCACCTGTTTGAACTTGTTATCAGTATAAAAGACACCTGTCCACAACCTCAAACAGTCACACTCCAAACTCCACTATGGCCAAGACCAAAGAGCTGTCAAAGGACACCAGAAACAAAATTGTAGACCTTGCACCAGGCTGGGAAGACTGAATCTGCAATAGGTAAGCAGCTTGGTTTGAAGAAATCAACTGTGGGAGCAATTATTAGGAAATGGAAGACATACAGGACCACTGATAATCTCCCTCGATCTGGGGCTCCACGCAAGATCTCACCCCGTGGGGTCAAAATGATCACAAGAACGGTGGGGGGACCTAGTGAATGACCTGCAGAGAGCTGGGACCAAAGTAACAAAGCCTACCATCAGTAACACACTACGCCGCCAGGGACTCAAATCCTGCAGTGCCAGACGTGTCCCCCTGCTTAAGCCAGTACATGTCCAGGCCCGTCTGAAGTTTGCTAGAGAGCATTTGGATGATCCAGAAGAAGATTGGGAGAATGTCATATGGTCAGATGAAACCAAAATATAACTTTTTGGTAAAAACTCAACTCGTCGTGTTTGGAGGACAAAGAATGCTGAGTTGCATCCAAAGAACACCATACCTACTGTGAAGCATGGGGGTGGAAACATCATGCTTTGGGGCTGTTTTTCTGCAAAGGGACCAGGACGACTGATCCGTGTAAAGGAAAGAATGAATGGGGCCATGTATCGTGAGATTTTGAGTGAAAACCTCCTTCCATCAGCAAGGGCATTGAAGATGAAACGTGGCTGGGTCTTTCAGCATGACAATGATCCCAAACACACCGCCCGGCCATGAAGGAGTGGCTTCGTAAGAAGCATTTCAAGGTCCTGGAGTGGCCTAGCCAGTCTCCAGATCTCAACCCCATAGAAAATCTTTGGAGGGAGTTGAAAGTCCGTGTTGCCCAGCAACAGCCCCAAAACATCACTGCTCTAGAGGAGATCTGCATGGAGGAATGGGCCAAAATACCAGCAACAGTGTGTGAAAACCTTGTGAAGACTTACAGAAAACGTTTGACCTCTGTCATTGCCAACTAAGGGTATATAACAAAAGTATTGAGATAAACGTTTGTTATTGACCAAATACTTATTTTCCACCATAATTTGCAAATAAATTCATTAAAAATCCTACAATGTGATTTTCTGGATTTTTTTTCTCATTTTCTATGTCATAGTTGAAGTGTACCTATGATGAAAATTACAGGCCTCTCTCATCTTTTTAAGTGGGAGAACTTGCACAATTGGTGGCTGACTAAATACTTTTTTGCCCCACTGTAGGTATCGTTAAAGTGACTATGCATATATGATGAACAGAGTGTAGCAGAAGCGTAAAAAGAGGGGTTGGCGGGTGGTGGGACACAATGCAGATAGCCCGGTTAGCCAATGTGCGGGAGCACTGGTTGGTCGGGCCAATTTAGGTAGTATGTACATGAATGTATAGTTAAAGTGACTATGCATATAAGATAAACAGAGAGTAGCAGCAGCGTAAAAGAGGGGTTGGGGGGGCACATAATGCAAATAGTCCGGGTAACCATTTGGTTACCTGTTCAGGAGTCTTATGGCTTAGGGGTAAAAACTGTTGAGAATCCTTTTGTCCTAGACTTGGCACTCCGGTACCGCTTGCCATGCGGTAGTAGAGAGAACAGTCCATGACTGGGGTGGCTGGGGTCTGACAATTTTTAGAGCCTTCCTCTGACACCGCCTGGTGTAGAGGTCCTGGATGGCAGGCAGCTTTGCCCCTGTGATGTACTGGGCCGTACGCACTACCCTCTGAAGTGCCTTGCGGTCGGAGGCCGAGCAATTGCCGTACCAGGCAGTGATGCAACCAGTCAGGATGCTTTTGATGTTGCAGCTGTAGAACCTTTTGAGGATCTCGGAACCCATGCCAAATCTTTTTAGTTTCCTGAGGGGGAATAGGCTTTGTCGTGGCCTCTTCACGACTGTCTTGGTGTGTTTGGACCAATAGATGACCTGGAGCCAGTGGGTTTGGCGACGGATATGTAGTGAGGGCCAGCCAACGAGAGCATACAGGTCGCAGTGGTGGGTAGTATATGGGGCTTTGGTGACAAACGGATGGCACTGTGATAGACTACATCCAATTTGCTGAGTAGAGTGTTGGGCAATTTTGTAAATGACATCGCCGAAGTCAAGGATCGGTAGGATAGTCAGTTTTACGAGATTATGTTTGGCGGCATGAGTGAAGGAGGCTTTGTTGTGAAATAGGAAGCCGATTCTAGATTTAATTTTGGATTGGAGATGCTTAATGTGAGTCTGGAAGGAGAGTTTACAGTCTAACCAGACACCCAGGTATTTGTAGTTGTCCACATATTCTAGGTCAGAACCGTCCAGAGTAGTGATGCTAGTCGGGCGGGAGGGTGCGGGCAGCAATCGGTTGAAGAGCATGCACTTAGTTTTACTAGCATTTAAAAGCAGTTGGAGGCCACTGGAATGAGTGTTGTATGGCGTTGAAGCTCATTTGTAGGTTTGTTAGCACAGTGTCCAAAGAAGGGCCAGATGTATACAGAATGGTGTTGTCTGCGTAGAGGTGGATCAGAGAATCACCAGCAGGAAGAGCGACATCATTGATGTATACAGAGAAGAGAGTCGGGAATTGAACCCTGTGGCACCCCCATAGAGACTGCCAGAGGTCCGGACAACAGGCCCTCCGATTTGACACACTGAACTCTATCTGAGAAGTAGTTGGTGAACCAGGCGAGGCAGTCATTTGAGAAGCCAAGGCTATTGTCTGCTGATAAGAATGCGGTGATTGACAGAGTCGAAGGCCTTGGCCAGGTCGATGAAGACTGCTGCACAGTACTGTCTTTTATCGATGGCGGTTATGATATCGTTTAGGACCTTGAGCATGGCTGAGGTGCACTCATGACCAGCTCGGAAACCAGATTGCATAGTGGAGAAGGTGCGGTGGGATTCGAAATGGTCGGTGATCTGTTTATTAACTTGGCTTTCAACTATTTTAGAAAGGCATGGCAGGATGGATATAGGTCTATAACAGTTTGGGTCTAGAGTGTCTCCCCCTTTGAAGAGGGGGATGACCGCGGCAGCTTTCTTATCTTTGGGGATCTCAGACGATACGAAAGAGAGGTTGAATAGGCTAGTAATAGGGGTTGCAACAATTTCGGCTGATAATTTTAGAGAGGGTCCAGATTGTCTAGCCCAGCTGATTTGTAAGGATGCAGATTTTACAGTTCTTTCAGAACATCAGCTGTCTGGATTTGGGTGAAGGAGAAACGGGGGGGTTGGGCAAGTTCCTGCAGGGGGTGCTGAGATGTTAGCCGGGGTAGGGGTAGCCAGGTGGAGAGCATGGCCAGCTGTGGAAAAATGCTTATTGAAATGGTCGATTATTGTAGATTTAATCGGTGTTGACAGTTTTTCCTATCCTCAGTGCAGTGGGCAGCTGGGAGGAGGTGCTCTTATTCTCCATGGACTTTAGAGTGTCCCAAAACTTTTTGGAATTGGAGCTCCAGGAAGCACATTTCTGTTAGCTTTCCTAAGGCTAGCTTTTTCAAACTGACTGAGTATATTGGTTCCTGACTTCCCTGAAAAGTTGCATATCGCGGGGTCTATTCGATGCTAAAGCATGACACCAAAGGATGTTTTTGTGCTGGTCAAGAGCAGTCAAGTCTGGGGTGAACTAAGGGCTATATCTGTTCTTAGTTCAAAAAAAATTTGGGAATGGGGCATGCTTATTTAAGATGGTGAGGAAAGCATTTTTGAAGAGCAACCAGGCATCCTCTACTGACGGGATAAGGTCAATATCCTTCCAGGATACCTGGGCCAGGTCGATTTAGAAAGGCCTGCTCGCCAACTACTCCAATCTGAATTTGATGAGCTTTCTACCAGGCAAGCTGAACAGTTACTCTTGCGAGCTCGGTACAGAGTGTATGAACAAGGCGACAAGGCCAGTAAACTCCTTGCACATCAGATCCGTAAATCTGAGGCCTCACGTTTAATCCCACAAATAAGGACCCTGTCTGGTGCCACCACAGTTATACATAAAGAGATCAATGATCAATTCAAACAATTTTACTCTGCGCTATACACCTCTGAATCCCCTCAAGACCCTTTGCTGATTAATTCCTTCTTTAATGGCTTGAATATGCCTTCAATTGATACAGACTCCCATGACTGTCTAGAAGAAGAATTTACACCCGAGGAGATTGCAACAGCAGTGTCCGCAATGAAAAGTGGTCTGGACGGTTTTCCAATCAAATTTTACAGGACGTTTTCTGGTCTGCTTTGCCCTTTCTTGTCTCGATTATTTGTAGAGTGCCTTAATACTTCAAAGCTACCGCCTAGTCTTTATCAGGCTTCAATTTCATTATTATTAAAGAAAAACAAAGACCCCCTGGAATGTGGATCCTATCGCCCAATCTTGCTTTTAAACTGTGATTACAAAATCCTAGCCAAGCTTTTAGCCATCCGTATGGAAGGCTCGCTGCACCAAGTAATACACTCTGACCAGACTGGCTTTGTGAGAAATAGGCATTTGTTTTTCAGTATTAGGCGCCTTATGGATATACTGTACTCCCCAGCGTCGGGGGACCCGGAGGTGGTGGTCTCACTTGATGCGGAAAAAGCTTTTGACCGCGTTGAGTGGGATTACCTAACAGCTGCCCTTTATAGATTTGGGTTTGGCCCCAAATTCATTGCGTGGATAAAGATTCTTTATTTTTCCCCCATGGCTTCGGTACGGACTAACAACTTGTCCTCTGACTATTTTCCCTTGAACAGCGGATCCAGAGAGGGTTGTCCACTCTCCCCCTTGTTGTTTGCTTTGGCAATCGAGCCTCTCGCCATTGCACTACGCTCTAATGATGCCATTCAAGGAATAATCAGGACGGGCTTAGAGCAGAAAGTCTCGCTATATGCTGATGACCTCCTTTTGTGTATCTCTAACCCTGATACCTCATTGCCACGTGCCTTATCTGTTCTTAAAAAGTTTGGATCAATCTCAGGGTACAAGCTGAATCTAGGCAAGAGTGAGCTTTTTCCTGTAAATAAGGCTGCTTTAAAGTGCGCTTTTACAACTTTTCAGTTTAGGATTGTCCAGGATCAATTCACCTACTTGGGAGTTAAAGTGACATGGAAATATTCAAATTTGTTTCAGGAAAACTTTGTTGCTCCAGCAGACAGTTTGAAACAATATTACATTTTTTGGAATTCGCTACCTCTTTCTCTTATCGGAAGGATTAATGTCATTAAAATGAATGTGTTGCCCAAATTTTTATATTTATTTCAATGTTAACCCATCTTTATTCCAAAATATTTTTTTAATTCACTGGATCAAACATTCATGCATTTTATTTGGGATGGCAAGGTACCACGGATTGGTAGAAAACATTTACAGAAGCCTAAGGCATTGGGGGGTTTAGCTCTACCAAATTTTCAGATATACTATTGGGCTGCAAATTTCAGAGCCCTTCTGTACTGGCTGCAGACTGATCCTACTGGCCCTAGACCACTCTGGGTCCAGATAGAGTCTGATTCGTGTAAATCTGCTGCACTTTCTTCTGTGTTGTGCTCGTCTCTCCCAGTGTCCCTAGGCAAAAGGTGTGTCAACCCAATTGTAAAGCAGTCTCTTAAAATTTGGAATCAGTTCCGTTTAGCCTTTAGCCTCTGAGGCTTTTCTCTATCAGGCCCAATTAATCAGAACATTTTATTTCCTCCATCTTTGAATGATGGGGCTTTTGCTATCTGGCACTCACTAGGCCTCTCCTCACTAGCCCAATTATTTTTTGATGATACATTTGCCTCTTTTGCTCAGCTACAGGAAAAGTTCAACCTCCTCCAATCCCACTTTTTCCACTATCTCCAGACTAGGAACTTTGTCAGAACTAACACACCTGCATTTCCCCATAGGCCTGCGAATACAGCTATAGAGAGCATCTTTGAGCTGAACAAGCTTCCTAGGGGTGCAATTTCAGATGTGTATATGCAATCATTCATGACTTACAGAACCCTTCTTTGGTGCCTTCAAAGACTCGATGGGAAAAGGTTTTGGGGGAGGAACTTGGTGAAGACACCTGGGAATCTGTGCTGCACAGTGTGCATTCGTCCTCTTTTAGCACTAGACACAGCCTCATTCAATTCAAGGTGGTTCACCGTATCCACTGGTCCGGGGCCAAACTTGGAAGAACATTCTCTAATTTTGATCCTACCTGTGTCAGATGTAAAATGGAACCAGCCACACTGTTGCATATGTTTTGGGGCTGTCATAAACTGTCAGGTTTCTGGGAATTAATATTTAAATGTTTCTCTGATATATATGACACTTATAGATCTGTCTCCCCTTACAGACCTTTTTGGAGTACTGCCCATAGGTACCCCCCTGTCAAGAATCCAGTTGGACTGTTGCTTATACAACTCTTTTAGCTAGATGGCTAATACTACAGAACTGGAAGATGGCAGCTCCCCCATCTTATAAATATTGGGTGAGAGATGTGTTGTGCTCTCTGAAACTAGAAAAAATTAAATTAAATTCACGTGGGAACCCCAAACTGTTTAATGAGGCTTGGGCTCCATTCCGATCTTACTTTAAACAGTCCATCCTCTCATTCATATTAAAACAAAAATAAGTCTGTATTTAAGGTTGATGTGCTTATTGATTGTGACCTACAGATGCCTTGTTCATCTTGCCCGGTCAGAGACTAAAATGTGAGCTTGTTTTTTATTTTTACATTTTGTTCACGCCTTCATAAAATGATTATTTAATTATATATTTTTTAAAGCATTGTAAACGTTTTATCTTTGGTCCAGTGGAGGGTCTGTCTGTGGCCATGACTGTCTGTGAGTGGTTGCATTTCTCCACCCTTATCCCTTGACTGTTTACAGGAACAATGGTGAGGTGTTTGCTCTGTCCCTGTACTATAGATTGCCCTTTAACCTTTGTAGCCTTCTGCCTGGTGTGTTTAACTTGTCTAAAGTATAGTATCTTTGAAGCTTTAAAAAAAAAAAAAATGTAATGTATTATTTGTATTTTTTTCTAGTTGAGTATATTATTTATATTGCTTTGTGTTGTCTTGTGTGTGTGTGTGTGTGTGTGTGTGTGTGTAAAACTTAATAAACAGAGTTTTCAAAAAAAGAAAGGCCTGCTCGCTGAAGTGTTTTAGCGAGCGTTTGACAGTAATGAGGGGTGGTCGTTTGACCGCGGACCTATTACGCACGCAGGCAATAAGGCAGTGATCACTGAGATCCTGGTTGAAGACAGCAGAGGTGGATTTGGAGGGCAAGTTGGTCAGAATTATATTTTAGAGGGTGCCCTTGGTTACAGATTTAGGGTTGTACCTGGTAGGTTCCTTGATAATTTGTGTGAGATTGAGGGCATCTAGCTTAGCTTGTAGAATGGCCGGGGTGTTAAGCATGTCCCAGTTTAGGTCACCTAACAGTAGGAACTCTGAAGATAGATGGGGGGCGATCAATTCACATATGGTGTCCAAGGCACAGCTGGGGGCTGAGGGGGGTCTATATCAAGCGGCAACGGTGAGAGACTTGTTTCTGGAAAGGTGGATTTTTAAAAGTAGAAGCTCGAATTGTTTAGGCACAGACCTGGATAGTATATTCTGCAGGCTCTCTCTGCAGTGGATTTCAACTCCGCCCCCTTTGGCAGTTCTATCTTGTCAGAAAATGTTATAGTTAGGGATGGAAATTTCAGGATTTTTGGTGGCCTTCCTAAGCCAGGATTCAGACACGGCTAGGACATCGGGGTTTGGGGGAGTGTGCTAAAGCGGTGAATAAAACAAACTTAGGAGGGAAGCTTCTAATGTTAACATAAATGAAACCAAGGTTTTTACGGTTACAGAAGTCAACAAATGAGAGCACCTGGGGAATGGGAGTGATGCTGGGGGCTGCAGGGCCTGGGTTAACCTCTACATCACCAGAGGAACAGAGGAGGAGTAGGATAAGAGTACGGCTAAAAGAACTGGTCGTCTAGTGCGTTCGGAATTGAGAGTAAAAGGAGCAGGTTTCTGGCCGCGGAAGAATAGATTCAAGGAATAATGTACAGAAAAGGGTATGGTAGGATGTGAGTACAGTGGAGGTAAGCCTAAATCAAATCAAGTTTATTTTATATAGCCCTTCGTACATCAGCTAATATCTCGAAGTGCTGTACAGAAACCCAGCCTAAAACCCCAAACAGCAAGCAATGCAGGTGTAGAAGCACGGCGGCTAGGAAAAACTCCCTAGAAAGGCCAAAACCTAGGAAGAAACCTAGAGAGGAACCAGGCTATGAGGGGTGGCCAGTCCTCTTCTGGCTGTGCCGGGTGGAGATTATAACAGAACATGGCCAAGATGTTCAAATGTTCATAAATGACCAGCATGGTCAAATAATAATCAGGAGTAAATGTCAGTTGGCTTTTCATAGCCGATCATTAAGAGTATCTCTACCGCTCCTGCGGTCTCTAGAGAGTTGAAAACAGCAGGTCTGGGACAGGTAGCACGTCCGGTGGACAGGTCAGGGTTCCATAGCCGCAGGCAGAACAGTTGAAACTGGAACAGCAGCAAGGCCAGGTGGACTGGGGACAGCAAGGAGTCATCATGCCCGGTAGTCCTGACGCATGGTCCTAGGGCTCAGGTCCTCCGAGAGAGAGAAAGAAAGAGAGGAGAGAATTAGAGAGAGCATACTTAAATTCACACAGGACACCGGATAAGACAGGAGAAGTACTCCAGATATAACCAACTGACCCTAGCCCCCCAACACATAAACTACTGCAGCATAAATACTGGAGGCTGAGACAGGAGGGGTCAGGAGACACTGTGGCCCCATCCGATGATACCCCCGGACAGGGCCAAACAGGAAGGATATAACCCCACCCATTTTGCCAAAGCACAGCCCCCACACCACTAGAGGGATATCTTCAACCACCAACTTACCATCCTGAGACAAGGCCGAGTATAGCCCACAAAGATCTCCACCACAGAACAAACCAAGGGGGGGGCGCCAACCCAGACAGGAAGATCACATCAGTAACTCAACCCACTCAAGTGACGCACACCTCCTAGGGACGGCATGAAAGAGCACCAGTAAGCCAGTGACTCAGCCCCCGTAATAGGGTTAGAGGCAGAGAATCCCAGTGGAGAGAGGGGAACCGGCCAGGCAGAGACAGCAAGGGCGGTTCGTTGCTCCAGAGCCTTTCCGTTCACCTTCACACTCCTGGGCCAGACTACACTCAATCATATGACCTACTGAAGAGATAAGTCTTCAGTAAAGACTTAAAGGTTGAGACCGAGTCTGCGTCTCTCACATGGGTAGGCAGACTATTCCATAAAAATTGAGATCTATAGGAGAAAGCCCTGCCTCCAGCTGTTTGCTTAGAAATTCTAGGGACAATTAGGAGGCCTGCGTCTTGTGACCGTAGCGTACGTGTAGGTATGTACGGCAGGACCAACTCGGAAAGATAGGTAGGAGCAAGCCCATGTAATGCTTTATAGGTTAACAGTAAAACTTTGAAATCAGCCCTTACCTTAACAGGAAGCCAGTGTAGGGAAGCTAGCACTGGAGTAATATGATCAAATTTCTTGGTTCTAGTCAGGATTCTAGCAGCCGTATTTAGCACTAACTGAAGTTTATTTAGTGCTTTATCCAGGTAGCCGGAAAGTAGAGCATTGCAGTAGTCTAACCTAGATGTAACAAAAGCATGGATAAATTTTTCTGCATCATTTTTGGACAGAAAGTTTCTGATTTTTGCAATGTTACGTAGATGGAAAAAAGCTGTCCTTGAAAAAGTCTTGATATGTTCGTCAAAAGAGAGATCAGGGTCCAGAGTAATGCCAAGGTCCTTCACAGATTTATTTGAGACGACTTTACAACCATCAAGATTAATTGTCAGATTCAACAGAAGATCTCTTTGTTTCTTGGGACCTAGAACAAGCATCTCTGTTTTGTCCGAGTTTAAAAGTAGAACGTTTTCAGCCATCCACTTCCTTATGTCTGAAACACAGGCTTCTAGAGAGGGCAATTTTGGGGCTTCACCATGTTTCATTGAAATGTACAGCTGTGTGTCATCCGCATAGCAGTGAAAGTTAACATTATGTTTTCGAATGACATCCCAAAGAGGTAAAATATATAGTGAAAACAATAGTGGTCCTAAAACGGAACCTTGAGGAACACTGAAATGTACAGTTGATTTGTCAGAGGACAAACCATTCACAGAGACAAACTGATATCTTTCCGACAGATAAGCTCTAAACCAGGCCAGAACTTGTCCGTGTAGACCAATTTGGGTTTCCAATCTCTCCAAAAGAATGTGGTGATCGATGGTATCAAAGGCAGCACTAAGGTCTAGGAGCACGAGGACAGATGCAGAGCCTCGGTCTGACGCCATTAAAAGGTCATTTACCACCTTCACAAGTGCAGTCTCAGTGCTATGATGGGGTCTAAAACCAGACTGAAGCATTTCGTATACATTGTTTGTCTTCAGGAGGGCAGTGAGTTGCTGCGCAACAGTTTTTTCAAAATGTTTTGAGAGGAATGGAAGATTCGATATAGGCTGATAGTTTTTTAAATATTTTCTGGGTCAAGGTTTGGCTTTTTCAAGAGAGGCTTTATTACTGCCACTTTTAGTGAGTTTGGTACACATCCGGTGGATAGAGAGCTGTTTATTAGTTCAACATAGGAGGGCCAAGCACAGGAAGCAGCTCTTTCAGTAGTTTAGTTGGAATAGGGTCCAGTATGCAGCTTGAAGGTTTAGAGGCCATGATTATTTTCATCATTGTGTCAAGAGATATAGTACTAAAACACTTGAGTGTCTCTCTTGATCCTAGGTCCTGGCAGAGTTGTGCAGACTCAGGACAGCTAAGCTTTGGAGGAATACGCAGATTTAAAGAGGAGTCCGTAATTTGCTTTCTAATGATCATGATCTTTTCCTCAAAGAAGTTCATGAATTTATTACTGCTGAAGTGAAAGCCATCCTCACTTGGGGAATGCTGCTTTTTAGTTAGCTTTGCGACAGTATCAAAAATAAATTTCGGATTGTTCTTATTTTCCTCAATTAAGTTGGAAAAATAGGATAATCGAGCAGCAGTGAGGGCTATTCGATACTGCACGGTACTGTCTTTCCAAGCTAGTCGGAAGACTTCCAGTTTGGTGTGGCGCCATTTCCGTTCCAATTTTCTGGAAGCTTGCTTCAGAGCTCGGATATTTTCTGTATACCAGGGAGCTAGTTTCTTATGACAAATGTTTTTAGTTTTTAGGGGTGCAACTGCATCTAGGGTATTGCGCAAGGTTAAATTGAGTTCCTCAGTTAGGTGGTTAACTGATTTTTGTCCTCTGACGTCCTTGGGTAGGCAGAGGGAGTCTGGAAGGGCATCAAGGAGTCTTTATGTTGTCTGAGAATTTATAGCACGACTTTTGATGCTCCTTGGTTGGGGTCTGAGCAGATTATTTGTTGCGATTGCAAACGTAATAAAATGGTGGTCCGATAGTCCAGGATTATGTGGGAAAACATTAAGATCCACAACATTTATTCCATGGGACAAAACTAGGTCCAGAGCATGACTGTGACAGTGAGTAGGTCCAGAGACATGTTGGACAAAACCCACTGAGTCGATGATGGCTCCGAAAGCCTTTTGGAGTGGGTCTGTGGACTTTTCCATGTGAATATTAAAATCACCAAAAATTAGAATATTATCTGCTATGACTACAAGGTCCGATAGGAATTCAGGGAACTCAGTGAGGAACGCTGTATATGGCCCAGGAGGCCTGTAAACAGTAGCTATAAAAAGTGATTGAGTAGGCTGCATAGATTTCATGACTAGAAGCTCAAAAGACGAAAATGTCATTTTTTTTGTAAATTGAAATTTGCTATCGTAAATGTTAGCAACACCTCCGCCTTTGCGGGATGCACGGGGGATATGGTCACTAGTGTAACCAGGCTTAAGCCATGTTTCAGTCAGGCCAATCACATCAAGATTATGATCAGTGATTAGTTCATTGACTACAACTGCCTTTGAAGTGAGGGATCTAACATTAAGTAGCCCTATTTTGAGATGTGAGGTATCACGATCTCTTTCAATAATGGCAGGAATGGAGGAGGTCTTTATCCTAGTGAGATTGCTAAGGCGAACACCGCCATGTTTAGTTTTGCCCAACCCAGGTCGAGGCACAGACACGGTCTCAATGGGGATAGCTGAGCTGACTACACTGACTGTGCTAGTGGCAGACTCCACTAAGCTGGCAGGCTGGCTAACAGCCTGCTGCCTGGCCTGCACCCTATTTTATTGTGGAGCTAGAGGAGTTAGAGCCCTGTCTATGTTGGTAGATAAGATGAGAGCACCCCTCCAGCTAGGATGGAGTCCATCACTCCTCAGCAGGCCAGGCTTGGTCCTGTTTGTGGGTGAGTCTCAGAAAGAGGGCCAATTATCTGCAAATTCTATCTTTTGGGAGGGGCAGAAAACAGTTTTCAACCAGCGATTGAGTTGTGAGACTGCTGTAGAGCTCATCACTCCCCCTAACTGGGAGGGGGCCAGAGACAATTACTCGATGCCGACACATCTTTCTAGCTGATTTACACGCTGAAGCTATGTTGCGCTTGGTGACCTCTGACTGTTTCATCCTAACATCGTTGGTGCCCATAAGCCTGCTCTGAAGCAGTTGCACGAACACATGCAACTCTTGAAAGTGACTCTGGGATGTTCACTGGGGCTATAGCATCTGGGAATCTGGATCTTGATTATCTCCTGAAGTCTCACCATAGTTTATTACCACTTAGCTGACAGTTCCAGTCCCCCCCAGATACGGAAAACCTGGAGGGCCTCTCGCTGTCTTATTTTATCTCCACAGAGTTAAAGCTGGGTCGGTTCAAACATAGGTAAATGAGTCTCTTTGCTTTCTTTCGGCACATACATACATTCCTTTCTTCCACAATGGTTATCATTTTTAATTACCCCTTGTCCATGCTACATAACCTCTAATCCTAATGGTTAAGTTTCTGGGTAGAATTATTTAATCATTCATCTTTAACCTTGATAAAATATCTTAACATAAACCACTCAACTTTCTCTGCACTGAGCCCTCAGTGTGTGAGGGTATGATCCCTTGAGTCACAGTAGAGACACAGGAGCCTGGGTCCACCAGGGGTCTTACCGGTAGCTGGGGATGTGGAAGATCGTAGGGTGATTGAGGTACAACCGGAACCACGCAGAATTGTAGCTGTACTGGATGAGGACTTGGAGAATATCTGTCTGTCTCTCGTCTGTGGCCATGATGGTGCTTGGTGGAGCTCACCAACCTGGGCAGCGACTGCCTGACTCTGCTTTATCTTGCAGCCTCAAGAAGAAGTCCTTTAGATTGTACTGGACACCTGGCCTGCTTCTGTGGGCATGACTGGCATAACTGGCAACTTGTTCTGCTGGTAACTTACTGAGTAGTTGCTGAACATGGGAGGCGCAGGCCTGCTCAGCAGCTCCCTCGCCGTGCTGGAATGCCTGGAGCTTTGGGTCATTAGCATAAACCAGGGCCATGCGGTGGGCAGAGACCAAGTGTAGGTGATCCAGGGGGATGTGGTACTTGTATTTCTCTGTTTCCTCCTCTGGCAGTAGGTTTGTGAGGGCCATTCTTAACATTGCAAACTCTTCAGGATCTTCGTGAATGAAGTTGGGGAAGGAAGGTCCCTCTATCTGGGATGAATACCTGTGTCTCTGTGGAGTCACTTAATTAAGGGTTGTAAGTTGGTACTACTGGGAATAGCCATTGGTCAGACAGTTGGTTGTAGTGAGCAGTAGGCACGTCAAAGTTTTGTGAAAGTGGTTGCACTTGTTGGTGTCTACCATACTGCTGAAGGGCCTGATAGGGTGCTGTAGAAGCTGGAGGGGAGCACACTGGGGGGTGCACCGGAGGTCTTTCTGGGTTCAGAACGTTCTGGGTTTGAGAGGTGGTGACGTATCGAGTCTGGTGTTCTGGGTAACGAGGCTGACTTGGTGCAGGAGTTGCGTAGGACGGGGTAGAGTAAATCTCTGGGTGCTGGGTGGAGGAGGCTAGTATTGGTTGAAGTAGACTTGAGGGAGACTCTGGGTAGGACTGTGGTTGTTGGTGAAACTGCACAGTAGGTTCTGAGTTCATGAGAGATTCAGAGTGCATAGGAAGTCGATAGGGCACGGAAAGCCAGTACACATCAGGAGGCTGAAATTGGTTGTGTCCTTGATGCTGAGTTTGCACGTTGGGAGGCTCAGAGTGCACATGAGGCTGGTGCATGTGAGGCTGCTGTACAGGAGGCTGGATGCGCACATGACTGAGTACTCACAGCAGGCTGGACAGGAGGTTTAGTCTGAAAATATGCTTTAGACTGGAGATGTGGCTTAGACTTATAAGGCACAGACAGTTGTCTTGGTGGTAACACTTGAGAGTGGAGAATGTGTACATTGCGGCTGGGGTTTTGCTGAATGAATGGCTTGAGAGGAACTGGTAGTGATGGCGCTTGTGAGGATGCTGATTGTTCAGGCTGAGGGGTTGGTAACATGGAACCTGTAGGGAGGGGAAGAGACTCCTGTCTACACTGTTGGGGTTGTTCTGGCAATGGTGAACTTTCAATCTGGCTATTTCTCCACTCCTCCATACGATCACATAGCTCCTGAACTATAGAGAGAGCAGCCTCTCCCTGGTTGGCCACTGCTGAAGCTCCAGAGTTAGCTGCTGCACCAATGAGTGAAAGGTAGTTACTGCAGTGGAAAAGACCACTTTCAGATTGATAGTCTTAGAACCCTTGCTCAGCCAGTGCATCTCCATTGCATAAACAGTATGTTTTAGTTGCTCCATTTCCTTCTGCATGTTGGCCTTTGCAGTGGTTAGCTCTTGAATTGTGGTGATATAGGGGTAGGCCTCAGCTTGATCCTGGGGCTCCATTTACCCTTGTTCATACTCTTCTGGCCTTTGTTAAAGGAGTTGGATTGGTTGAGGGGTATAGTTGTAGCCAGAGAATTGAACATGGTAGTCGGACAGGTGAGGTGGAGGCCTTCTGTTCCTTTCTGAGCTCGTCTCCATCCAGATGGGGGTCTGTTATTGTTTTCCTCTGTTGTGATCCATTCCATCACAATAGCCTGATCCGATGCAGAAGGACCATGTACAAACTAAGAGTTGCAGTGGTAAAAAGACTGTGTCTTGCTGTAACTGTTGGTTTGAGTTAGGAATATCATGGTGGTGTGTACATTAAAACACTGAGATGGTGGTTTGCAATTCAAAGAGCTGGTCATAAATGCATCCAAACTACACAAAGGAAAGGGTTACAAGAGAAAAGGTGTCTTGTAACAAAACACTTGAAAACTGAAATGTTTAGGTCTGCCACACTGATTAGTGACAGGTGTGGTATTTAAAGATGGTGAGGCGCTGGAGTCCTGCCTCTGCTGGAGGGGGATTGGACAGGGGATGATGGTTGGTGATAGGGTGAGGGGACTGTTGGTCAGGATACGTGCAATTCGACCACAATCATTGTTTACTAGCTAGTACCTCAGAGAGAGAGAGCCCAGAGAGCTGTTAACAACCTCTACGGACCCCCCATCCCGGATCCGGGATCATCCTCATCAAAAAAGCTGACTAGCATAGCCTAGCCTAGCGCCACAGGGATATAATATAATTTCATGAAATCACAAGTCCAATACAGCAAATGAAAGATAAACATCTTGTGAATCCAGCCATCATTTCCGATTTTTAAAATGTTTTACAGCGAAAACACAATATATATTTATGTTAGCTCACCACAATAGCCAAACACACAGCGCCATGTTTCCACCGCAAAGGTAGCTTTCACAAAACCCACAAATAGAGATAAAATTAATCACTAACCTTTGAACAACTTCATCAGAAGACAGTCTTATAACATCATGTTATACAATACATTTATGTTTTGTTCGAAAATGTGCATATTTATAGCTACAAATCGTGGTTTTACATTGTGAATACGTCGCCATAATGCACCAAATTGTCCGGAGAAATTTTGGACAGTCACGTTATCTAACCAAAAAACTCATAAACTTTACTAAAAAATACATGTTGTACAGCAAATGAAAGATACACTGGTTCTTAATGCAACCGCTGTGTTAGATTTAAAAAAAAATAACTTTAGTACAAAGTACAGCATGCAATATTGTGAGACAGCGCCCACCAATTCTCCGCCTTGTTGGAGCCAACATGTACCACAATAACACGAAATAACATCATAAATATTCTCTTACCTTTGATGATCTTCCATCAGAATGTAGTGCAAGGAGTCCTAGTTCCACAATAAATCGTTGTTTTGTTTTAGAATGTCCATTTCTTCTGTCGAATTAGCAACTTTGGCTAGCATGGTGGAGCGCACATGTCCATGAACTCTTGGCGCATGGAACGAAAAATTCCAAAAGTCACAATAAACGTCGAATAAACTGGTCAAACTCGGTTGAAAATCCATCTTTATTATGTTTTTCTCATATGTATCCAATAGAGTCCGAGACGGAGCATTTCGTCGTGTATACCTAACGCATTTCAGAAGACAATGTGGGGTTCCCTGGTGCGCAGTTGAATACTGCCAATAGGGCGGACCTGTCACTCCAAAAGCTCTCATTCGGTCTCACATCAAGCTAGACACCCCATTCAACATTCTACTGCATGTTGACATCTAGTGGAAGGCGTATGAAGTGCATACAGATCCATAAATATAAGGCAATTGAATAGGCAAGCCCTGACACAGAGCCCCACTTTCAGAATTTTCACTTCCTGTTTGGAAGTTTGCTGCCAAATGAGTTCTGTTTTACTCACAGATATAATTCAAACAGTTTTAGAAACTTCAGAGTGTTTTCTATCCAATAGTAATAATAATATGCATATTGTATGATCTAGAACAGAGTACGAGGCCATTTAATTTGGGCACGATTTTTTCCCAAAGTGAAAACAGCGCCCCCTATTTCCAAGAGGTTTTAAGTGAGGTTGAGTTTACAGCATACGTTGACTATTGCAATTCTGCTTTAAGCCATGGAAGCAGCTATTCAACTTGTATTTCCCCTGCTTTTCAAGCTTAATAATGTCAAAATATGTTTGGTAATTACCAAAGAATGACGTTTCGCTGTGCAGTTATCATCATTACTGCCGTCGCAGCCAGTATGTACTTCCAAAAAAGGTCTAAGTAAGCAGCTACATTCAACCCCCAAAAATGCCTTGTCTGGAAATAATCTAAATATTGTTTTTGACCAAGTGTGCATGCTCCAAATCCACCTCTTCCAACGTCTCCTGTAAACCCAGATTCTGGCTCAGGTTGTGGTACAACACAGAGTGCATGCTTCTTTCCCATTGGCTGTTCATGACAGGTGAGTTGAAGAGTCTGTTGTTCATTTGACCAGGACGTTCTTTGGAATGCTGTGAGAAGTGTTGTCATGTGTATCAAATTGCAACTGCTGTGCCTGAACAGTCAGTAGCTATTCAGTATCACTACAGCATCGTGGTGGAATTACGGTTGGCTGATGGCTACAACAATTTGAGTTTACTATGTTAGAAATGCACTGCAACAAGCTAAGCACAATATATATATAGCTTGGAAAATGAGCTTTCAGTGAAGTAAGTACCAAAGCTGCCATGTTGCAAGTATATAAATAGCCAACGTATTTTAAAGCTAGGTGGCCTACTTAACCATAGAGTTGATATCATGCATGCCTTTACTTCAGCAGATTGTAATTTAGAAATGACAGTTTCCAAATTGACTATCAGAATGATAAAAGGTTGTTTCAATGTTTGATTATCGTCTGTAATACTTACCTTGTAAGGTGTCATCAAGGATTTAAAAGTCGGTACAGTTAGGCTAACTTCAAATACGTAATGATAGTTTATCCTTATCATAAAAGTATTCAAAGTGTTGAGCTATTGGCCATTATCTATCATGCCTGACTATTAGCCTATATTGAATGATATGGATGAACATGAGTGTAGGATGAACATGAAGTGTAAAGGCTAATGATAATTTTTATGTTTGAAATGTGACTCCTACGCTCTCAGATAACACAGATCAGACAGTGGTGAGTGAGGAGATTCTCTAAGGGAGGGAATAAATAAGAAAACATCAACTTGTGGTTGTTGACATGATAATTTTTTATAAATGATTGTCTTATGAATGTGTTATGGAATCCTATGGAGGTATCCTTCCAATAAAGTGCTGCTGGCATTTCTTTATGTCCTCTGAGATGATAAAAGCAGCATGGTTATACACTATATATATATATACACTGCTCAAAAAAATAAAGGGAACACTAAAATAACACATCCTAGATCTGAATGAATGAAATATTCTTATTAAATACTTTTTTCTTTACATAGTTGAATGTGCTGACAACAAAATCACACAAAAATTATCAATGGAAATCAAATTTATCAACCCATGGAGGTCTGGATTTGGAGTCACACTCAAAATTAAAGTGGAAAACCACACTACAGGCTGGTCCAACTTTGATGTAATGTCCTTAAAACAAGTCAAAATGAGGCTCAGTAGTGTGTGTGGCCTCCACGTGCCTGTATGACCTCCCTACAACGCCTGGGCATGCTCCTGATGAGGTGGCGGATGGTCTCCTGAGGGATCTCCTCCCAGACCTGGACTAAAGCATCCGCCAACTCCTGGACAGTCTGTGGTGCAACGTGGCGTTGGTGGATGGAGCGAGACATGATGTCCCAGATGTGCTCAATTGGATTCAGGTCTGGGGAACGGGCGGGCCAGTCCATAGCATCAATGCCTTCCTCTTGCAGGAACTGCTGACACACTCCAGCCACATGAGGTCTAGCATTGTCTTGCATTAGGAGGAACCCAGGGCCAACCGCACCAGCATATGGTCTCACAAGGGGTCCTCCATCTCGGTACCTAATGGCAGTCAGGCTACCTCTGGCGAGCACATGGAGGGCTGTGCGGCCCCCCAAAGACATGCCACCCCACACCATGACTGACCCACCGCCAAACCGGTCATGCTGGAGGATGTTGCAGGCAGCAGAACGTTCTCCACGGCATCTCCAGACTCTGTCACGTCTGTCACATGTGCTCATGTGCTCAGTGTGAACCTGCTTTCATCTGTGAAGAGCACAGGGCGCCAGTGGCGAATTTGCCAATCTTGGTGTTCTCTGGCAAATGCCAAACGTCCTGCACGGTGTTGGGCTGTAAGCACAACCCCCACCTGTGGACGTCGGGCCCTCATACCACCCTCATGGAGTCTGTTTCTGACCGTTTGAGCGGTGCACATTTGTGGCCTGCTGGAGGTCATTTTGCAGGGCTCTGGCAGTGCTCCTCCTTGCACAAAGGCGGAGGTAGCGGTCCTGCTGTTGGGTTGTTGCCCTCCTACGGCCTCCTCCACGTCTCCTGATGTACTGGCCTGTCTCCTGGTAGCGCCTCCATGCTCTGGACACTACGCTGACAGACACAGCAAACCTTCTTGCCACAGCTCGCATTGATGTGCCATCCTGGATGAGCTGCACTACCTGAGCCACTTGTGTGGGTTGTAGACTCCGTCTCATGCTACCACTAGAGTGAAAGCACCGCCAGCATTCAAAAGTGACCAAAACATCAGCCAGGAAGCATAGGAATAGGACATCTACTTTGTGCATGACACAAGTCATTTTTACAACAATTGTTTACAGACAGATTATTTAACTTATAATTCACTGTATCACAATTCCAGTGGGTCAGAAGTTTACATACACTAAGTTGACTGTGCCTTTAAACAGCTTGGAAAATTTCAGAAAATGATATCATGGCTTTAAAAGCTTCTGATAGGCTAATTGGCATCACTTGAGTCAATTGGAGGTGTACCTGTGGATGTATTTCAAGGCCTACCTTCAAACTCAGTGCCTCTTTGCTTGGAAATCAAAAGAAAATAGCCAAAACCTCAGAAAGAAAATTGTAGACCTTCACAAGTCTGGTTCATCCTTGGGAGCAATTTCCAAACGCCTGAAGGTACCACGTTCATCTGTACAAACAATAGTACGCAAGTATAAACACCATGTGACCACGCAGCCGTCATACCGCTCAGGAAGGAGACGCGTTCTGTCTCCTAGAGATGAACGTACTTTGGTGCGAAAAGTGCAAATCAATCCCAGAACAACAGCAAAGGACCTTGTGAAGATGCTGGAGGAAACAGGTACAAAAGTATCTATATCCACAGTAAACGAGCCTCAATCCTATAGAAAATTTGTGGGCAGAACTGAAAAAGCGTGCCAGCTCTGTCAGGAGGAATGGGCCAAAATTCACCCAACTTATTGTGGGAAGCTTTTGGAAGGATACCGAAAACATTTGACCCAAGTTTAACAATTTAAAGGCAATGCTACCAAATACTAATTGAGTGTAAGGTGTACGTCAACTTCCGACTTCAAATGTATATATATACAGTGGGGAGAACAAGTATTTGATACACTGCCGATTTTGCAGGTTTTCCTATTTAGGTTTTCCTACTTAGGTTTTCCTACAGACCTCTATATGCTTTGTAAGTAGGAAAACCTGCAAAATCGGCAGTGTATCAAATACTTGTTCTCCCCACTGTATATACAGTTGAAGTCGGAAGTTTACATACACCTTAGCCAAATACATTTAAACTCAGTTTTTCACAATTCCTGACATTTAATCTAGTAGAAATCCCCTGTCTTCGGTCAGTTAGGATCAGCACTTTATTTTAAGAATGTGAAATGTCAGAATAATAGTAGAGAATGATTTATCAGCTTTTATTTCTTTCATCACATTCCCAGTGGGTCAGAAGTTTACATGCACTCAATTAGTATTTGGTGGTATTGCCTTTAAATAGTTTGACTTGGGTCAAACGTTTCAGGTAGCCTTCCACAAGCTTCCCACAATAAGTTGGGTGAGTTTTGACCCGTTCCTCCTGGCAGAGCTGGTGTAACTGAGTCAGGTTTGTAGGCCTCCTTGCTCGCGCATGCTTTTTCAGTTCTGCCCACAAATTTTCTATGGGATTGAGGTCAGGGCTTTGTGATGGCCACTCCAATACCTTGACTTTGTTGTCCTTAAGCCATTTTCCACAACTTTGGAAGTATGCTTGGGGTCATTGTCAATTTGGTAGACCCATTTACAACCAAGCTTTAACTTCCTGACTGATGTCTTGAGATGTTGCTTCAATATATCCACAATTTTCCTTCCTCATGATGCCATCTATTTTGTGAAGTGCACCAGTCCCTCCTGCAGCAAAGCACCCCCACAACATGATGCTGCTACCCCCATGCTTCTCGATTGGGATGGTGTTCTTCGGCTTGCAAGCATCCCCCTTTTTCCTCCAAACATAACGATGGTCATTATGACCAAACAGTTCTATTTTTGTTTCATCAGACTAGAGGACATTTCTCCATAAAGTATGATCTTTGTTCCCATGTGCAGTTTCAAACCGTAGTCTGGCTTTTTTATAGCTGTGTTAGAGCAGTGGATTTTTCCGTGTGTGTGTGTGTGTGTGTGTGTGTGTGTGTGTGTGTGTGTGTGTGTGTGTGTGTGTGTGTGTGTGTGTGTGTGTGTGTGTGTGTGTGTATATGTGTGTGTGTGTGTATGTATAACGATAAGAAAGAGAGGTTGAACAGACTGGTAATAGGGGTTGCAACATTGGCGGGGGATAAGTTTAGGAAGAGAGTGTCCAGGTTGTCTAGCCCAGCTGATTTGTAGGGGTCAAGGTTTTGCAGCTCTTTCAGAACATCTGCTCTCTGGATTTGGGTGATGGAGAAGCTGGGAGGCTTGGGCAAGTAGCTGCAGGGGGTGCAGAGCTGTTGGCCGGGGTTTGAGTAGCCAGGAGGAAAGCATGGCCAGCTGTAGAGAAATGCTTATTGAAATTCTCGATTATCGTGGATTTATCGGTGGTGACAGTGTTACCTAGCCTCAGTGGGCAGCTGGGAGGAGGTGCTCTTATTCTCCATGGACTTTACGGCGTCCCAAAACGTTTTGTAGTTACAGAATGCAAATTTCTGTTTGAAAAAGCTAACCTTTGCTTTCCTGACTGACTGAGTGTAATGGTTCCTGACTTCCCTGAAAAGTTGAATATCGCGGGAACTATTCGATGCTAGTGCAGTCCGCCACAGGATGTTTTTGTGCTGGTCGAGGGCAGTCAGGTCTGGAGTGAACCAAGGGCTATATCTGTTCTTAGTTCAATTTTTTTTTGAAAGGGGCATGCTTATTGTGTCAGCTGGAGTGGTGTAAAGCTCGCTGCCATTGGAGTCTGGAGCAGTGGAAACACGTCCTCTGGAGTTATGAATCACATTTCACCATCTGGCAGTCCATCAGACGAATCTGGGTTTGGCGGATACCAGGAGAACGCTACCTGCCCCAATGCATAGTGCCAACTATAAAGTTTGGTGGAGGAAGAATACTGGTCTATGGCTGTTTTTCATGGTTCAGGCTAGGCCTCTTAGTTCCAGTGAAGGGAAATCTTAACTCTTCAGCATACAATGATACTAGACGATTCTGTGCTTCCAACTTTGTGGCAACAGTACGGGGAAGGCCCTTTCCTGTTTCAGCATGACAATGCCCTTGTGCACAAAGCGAGGTCCATACAGAAATGGTTTGTTGAGATTGGTGTGGAAGAACTTGACCGGCCTGCACAGAGCTCTGACCTCAACCCCATCAAACACCTTTAGGATGAATTGGAATGCCGACTGCGAGCCAGGCAAATCGCCCAACATCAGTGCCTGACCTCATTAATACTCTTGTGGCTGAATGGAAGAAATTCCCCGCAGCAATGTTCCAACATCTAGTGAAAAGCCTTCCCAGAAGAGTGGAGGCTGTTATAGCAGCAAAGGGGGCACCAACTCAATATTAATGGCCATAATTTTGGAATGAGATGCTCGAGTAGGTGTCCACATACTTTTGGGCATGTAGTGTAAATCCGAGGCCCCCCAGCTTAGTCAGGGCACGTTGTGAGAGAGATTAGTCAAACACAGTAATCTGGGAAGCGTATGACCTGCTTCATTTGTCCCATAAAACCCTTGCGAGGAAGTTAGTGAAGTCTCAAACAGTTAAGCTGAACTGGTCTGGGGTGCTTTTCTTAGAACAGAATGCATGGAACCCAGAGGAGATTCTAACATTGTAATTTGTTAATTCTAATTAATTCCAAGGGAGAGTTGCTGCTCTGAGAGAGAAGAGGAACTCAGTCTGTCATGGACACACAGCAAGGAACTCAAGCTCTCTCGTTGATATGTACAAAGGTGAATAAAAACAGTCTACTCTGTATTCTGGTTATTAAGCTGCTGTTACACATCAGATACTATTTCCTCTGTAGTTATTGTTGACTTTTTGTGAGGGTGGATGTGTAGCAGTTGTATCAGAATGTTCAAGTAGGATAAACCAGGCTAGAAACTATGCAATATGTTGATTTATGCATATTAAATTGTTGTTAAGATGAGGTGTAAGACAACCAGAGTGTTTATAGTGAGTCCACTCCATAAGGGAGTCAAGAACACATTCGGAAGTTGTTATGAATAAATTCAAATGATTTATATGTTTAATGACTAAATGATTTATACGTTTAAAGTACAATAACTAGCAGTATTCTACCCTGTCTCTGTATAATGGCTTAAATGTTTGTGCATAGGAAAAGAGGAACTGTTAACAGACAGCTTGTGACAGACAACTTGTGACCACTGTGAAACTGATAACAGGAAGAAAGTCTCCCCACCCAGGGAGGGGAGAAACCGTTAGGCTTGCAGTAGATTATGTAATATGTTGCAGAATATGATAAGCAATGTATGTGTTGGAATAAACTTGGAAACTGCATTGTCATTGTTAGAGAGGAGGAGGGACATTTATGACGAAATGTGAGATATATAAACCTATGGGCATGGTATGATTTCCAGAGCTCTTCGAGAATAAACGCTATTGGCTAAGTAGAGGACTGGTCTCTGTCTATTTCATGTAAATAAGAACCTTACAAATTCTTAGAAACGGACAGAGCGTTTTAATTGAATTGGTTAATGAACACATAGGAACTAAATTCCTCTAACAGAAGTGTAGCCTAATAAGACCTCAACTCAGCCAATGTGCATTTTGTATTTCACCACTGAGTTTCAAAGACTCCTGACGATGCCATACTTTCCGTTTTACACTAGAGACCAATTTGAGTAAGAATTGTATCTTGTGTGGCTGTTTTTGGTGTTTTGGTGTAATTCATTCAGAAGAGAGTGTGATGGGGTTGGAAGGAATGACTAAAAAGCAGTTTTAGAGAAAAAATAAATGTATTTGAAATGTTAGGCCTAAATCTCTCCTCAAGAGGGCGCACTTGCCTTTTCAAAAGAATAAATAGAACATGTTTTCTATCATCACTGAGGGTGACTGACAGGTTTTACTGAACTGGCCTATTGCATTCATCAACAATTATATAAACTCTCTCTACAAACAGGAAAACCTTGCATTGTCCTTGATTTGCTGCTAATCTTTAAAATAAATGTAATTGAAACTGGGAGCCCATTGGTTCATAGGCAGTTACTTTGAACTTCTTAACAAATAGGTTTGCCAAAAACATGAATTTATTACCATTTATTTGACTTAATTTTAATATTTTTCCAAACTTATTTTAATCATTATTGCAGATTGTATTAATCCATAGAGATGTGATAGTGGTGGTAGAGTCCTCCTTTAACAGTGTGACGTGTTTAACAAGGTAATTTGAATAATTAAATGTATTTCTTAAGAGATGAAACCATCAGTGGTTGTCACGCATAGGGGATTGCTGCATGGCAGATGGTGACAAAAACAGGTATTAGATATTGCAGCAATCAAGAACTGTGACCAGGTATGCGTTTACCTTGTAACAGTGGAGGCTACAGCGGAATATGGCAATTCCCAACAGTATCCACTCTGTTAATTTGAGTTGCCTCAGTCTACCAGCGTGTTTGTTGTGTTAGTGACATGCGGATGTATCCTGCTCCAACTCTGCTTGTTCTACCACATCCTAGTGCAGGAGGGTGGAGCCCAATGACTGGAGCAGGATGTAGCGGCTCACATATCCTTATATTAGCTAATATAAAGAGGAGGACGGTGTCAGCTTGTCTGTAACAGGCACCTTGTCTAGAGTACACATGGAGGCATCGTAGCTCACATTAATGTCAGCTGTCTGTCAGTCCTGAGCCCCTGCGGGTACCCAGTCACACCCCCCAGACCCTGGTGGACATAGAGTGAACACACACGGCAGACAGGAAGATTTGCTCCTAGGTCCCAGCCTCTTCAACCTCTGAGACATCACACTGTCTCAATCAAGTCTAATCTGGCTTTGAGTTCATTTAATCTTTAGTTAGTAACCTTTTCTACAGAGTCTGTGTCTGCAAGCCGTGATGAGCTCTGTCAGATCATACTGGCAGCCGTTGGTCATCAGTAAGCCTACGATCAAGTCCCCAATTCTCTTTAAAAAACAAGAAGTGCTTTGCAGGCGTGGTGTCTGCATTTGTCTGACTCACTTTAATGAGGCTGACTCACGCAGGTGGTAGAATAGGTGTCAAATATCCTAACTTGTCTGAATGTTGGGACATGAATATGCTTTGAGGATTATCCTGTGTTCTATTCAAATGATTGTGTCCATCCATAGTTAAGCAACAGTCAGAAATAATGAAGACTGGTTCCTACGTGTCCAAAAAAGTTTAACTTAACGTGTTCTGTTTTGCAAATGGTGAGAATCTGCTGTATAAATACTGCAATAGAAGTCATATGGTTTATCAGAGATCAAAATAATTGTGACTTAAAGATATGTATGCTGCTTAGGGTAGACCTATTTATTATTATATGTAAATTGATTTAATATTTGTTTGCCTTGACCACTAAAAACTGGATGTTCAATATGAAATCATAGCTCTGTCTATTCATTTGAGTGGTTCATTTCCCAACGAAGCAGCTAGTCTGTTCTGTTCCATATAAAGTGTCAGGGCTACTGTTGCATTGGGCTGAAATTGTGATAGATTGTGGCTTTAACACACAGAATCCAAAAGACAGCTTTTAGAACTCTGGTCTGGTATGTTTAATTCCTGGGTAAATTGATTGATGAACCATCGAGTCTGCTGACTTTTATTTTATTTTTTTTCACCAGAGAATTCAAAGTACCTTCAAGAACAGGCCAAATAACAAACAATGTAAAGTTTCCTAGGGAGTTGAATTGAACAGGGAGAGAAAAGCTACAGTCCCAGAGAGCTTTGTTCTTAGCAGGTGGATTGACCTTTGCCCTAAACCTTACTCCCTCCTACTCCCTCACTCTTAGCATCAGTCTCACAGGCAGGAAATGTAGTGGCAGTGATACTAACAGAAGAAACATGGGCTCTAGTCTTCCCCCATCACTCCTGACCCTCTGCGAGGTCCCTCCAACACCCAGCCAGCCTCTCACTAACTCACCCGCTCCACTGGGGCACTTCACAGGGACAAGAGGCAGGCTATCAGCACTTTTGGGCTTCCATGTGGGTCTGATTGAAGTCCTGAAATCCTTGGAATTGAGTGTGGTGTGGCCTAACAGTCCATCCCACTCCCTAAGTGGGTGGTCTCACTCTGAGCAGTAGACAGGCACACAGGCACAGGGATTCCTCAGCCTCTGTCCCTCTTTGTCTCCCTGTGTTGGTTTAGGGAATAGACACAGGGTGGGCACTGTTAAAACGTGACTGGGGTGATTATTCTGATCTGGGAGAGACCACAACACACAGACAGACGCTCTCACACACACACACAGACAGACAGACAGACAGACAGACAGACAGACAGACAGACAGACAGACAGACAGACAGACACAGACAGACACAGACAGACACAGACAGACACAGACAGACAGACAGACAGACAGACAGACAGACAGACAGACAGACAGACAGACAGACAGACAGACAGACCAGACCAGACCAGACCAGACCAGACCAGACCAGACCAGACCAGACCAGACCAGACTCTCTCTCTCTCTCTCTCTCTCTCTCTCTCTCTCTCTCTCTCTCTCTCTCTCTCTCTCTCTCTCTCTCTCTCTCTCTCTCTCTCTCTCTCTCTCTCTCTCTCTCTCTCTCACTCTCTCTCTCACTCTCACACTCTCTCTCTCACACACTCTCTCTCTCTCTCTCACACACTCTCACACTCACACTCCAATGCCCTGTGAAGGAGTTGGAAGAAATTCACCAAGCAAGCGGCCTATTGTTTAGTCCCTACTGGGTCTCTCAATAACATTGCAGCAGTATTGTGCAAATTCTGCATTGCAAGTCAACCCCAACCGCCAGCAACCCTGGGTTGGGGTTTCTGGCGATACACCCGATGACAGCCTATGAACCATCGAGCAAAACAAACAGGGCTGGCCATGCACTGAACCACAGATGCTTTGAGAACTGTTTGAACAGGGGAGCAATTAAAATGGTCACTGCTGTGGCCCATGCTCAAACATCAAGTGCTAATGAGAACCGCTTGGTTATGCTGCTGCTGTCGGACCTGGGTTCAAATAGTATTGGTTTTCTTTCACATACTTACTGTAGTTGATTAAGCTTGCCTGAAGTACCAGAATGAATGTGTTTACATTTTTGGGACTATTCCATTCTGTCAGGCTAGCTCAATCAAGCAATGTGAAGTTAAAATCAATACTATTTGAACCCAGGTGGGATTGGTTGGTTGTGCTAGATGTGATCACCCCCTAGCCCAGTGGTTCCCAACCAGGGGTACTAGGGACCCCTGGGGGTACTTGGCCAATCCATAGGAGGTACTTGAGAACACTCATGATACCAAAGGCCTACTGGTAAAATACATAAGGGGGTACTACTGGCAGAGCAAAATTCAGTTGGTACGGTAACTGAAAAAGGTTGGAAACAACTGCCCTAGCCCTCAGACACGTTCACCCCCCAGAGGAGCCCTGCAAAGAACAATGGTTCTGCAAGGCAGCTTATTTAATGTCTTCAAATCCATACAACTTTGAAAACGTTTGTAAACCTTAACCCACCTCCCTAAATCTCTTTCACACTTATTAGCTACAACTTATAGCAAGGCATCTTAGTCACTGAAACGTTTTTCCTATAGAAAGAAGCCTGGAATGTTTGAGGTTGAGCGTCCCAAATGGCACCCTATTCCCTACATAATGGACTACCCTATGGTCCCTGGTCAAAAGTAGTGCACTAAATAGGTAATAGGGTGCCGTTTGGGACGAAGACTGTGTGTTGACTCTAGAGCTGGGCAACTTGTCTCCTGCTGGTCGTTCTAAAGGACAGGTCGATGCCAGAGCATCGCTCATCCTTTGCGAAGCGCTTCATTTTGGATTCAGTCCTAGCGCATAGCAAAAGTTAATGTTTAAAAGCATGTTAGTAGAGGGATTTTCTCATCAAAAAACAACACCCCAGTATAGAGTCCTCCTTAACACTAAAATAATAATTGCGTGCGTGTGTGTACACATTGTGAATCCTCACATTGAAATGTAGTACCTAATGGATTCTGGGCCTAAAAGCAGATGAGTTAGGCTAAAACTTGTATAGTCTGAATTATGTTCAATTAGGGTGCTGCTGACTTTGTCCTTCACTACTGAGTAGCCTAACAGTTACATAAAGAAGACTGTGTACGGTTACATGCACACAATAATGTGATTATTGTGGATAATCAGATTAATATAATAGTTTGATTTAACTTTTACATGCTTTGCAATAACATTTTCCCTAATAGTCACGTTTACATGGACACATCTGAAATCAGTGCATGTAAACATACTCACTGAGTATGTTTACACGCACACTAATAATTCGATATTAAACTCATTATGTCAGTAGGCAGATTATGCAATAAACAGAGTAAGGGGTTTAAATGACTATCTTAATCGGCGTACGGTCAAAATCGAAGTAAGCATACGCCGATTAAACACCTGGTTTTCTGAGCAACCTTTCGAATTATTAGAACACGTAAACACCTTAATCGGCGTTCCGAACTCAGAATTAAATACCAGTCTCAACGTCAACAGTGAAGAGGCAACTCCGAGATGCTGGCCTTCTAGGTAGAGTTCCTCTGTCCAGTGTCTGTGTTCTTTTTCCCATCTTAATCTTTTCTTTTTATTGGCCAGTCTGAGATATGGCTTTTTCTTTGCAACTCTGCCTATAAGGCCAGCATCCCGGAGTCGCCTCTTCACTGTTGACGTTGAGACTGGTGTTTTGCCTGTACTATTTAATGAAGCTGCCAGTTGAGGACTTGTGAGGCGTCTGTTTCTCAAACTAGACACTCTAATGTACTTGTCCTCTTGCTCAGTTGTGCACCGGGGCCTCCCAATCATCTTTCTATTCTGGTTAGAGCCAGTTTACGCTGTTCTGTGAAGGGAGTAGTACACAGCATTGTACGAGATCTTCAGTTTCTTGGCAATTTCTCGAAAAAAAATTGTCCATTAAAATAACATAAATTTATCAGAAATACAGTGTTGACATTGTTAATGTTGTAAATGACTACTGTGGCTTTTCTTTCAAAAACAAGGACATTTCTAAGTGACCCCAAACTTTTGAACGGTAGTGTATAATATCAGATTCCATATTGATTTTGATTATTCAATTCATTAATTACGCGAAACAAGCAGTCTAATACGGTATGTGAAGGAAAAATGACATTTTCTTTTCCAAACAAGAACTAATGTAGCCAAATATGCCTGAACTTATTATTTACTTAGGGATGAGCCGAGGTTGGTCTCCTCCTGTGGAAAAATAATTGGAAGATTACAATATTATTCATCATTTGTATAGGATGCTAAACAAACAACTGTCTTATAACTGAAATAATTTAACATGTTGCATAGAACAGTATGCAGTTGATTTGAATGCGTAGTAAGTTCTGATATAAGGAGGAGAGGAATACAGAGTGAGTTGGTTAGGGGGATACCTAGTCAGTTGTACAACTGAATTCCTTCAACTGAAATGTGTCTTCCGCATTTAACCCAACCCCTCTGAATCAGAGAGGTGCAGGGGGGCTGCCTTAATCGACATCCACGTCTTCAGCGCCCGGGGAACAGTGGGTTAACTGCCTTGCTCAGGGGCAGAATGACAGATTTGTACCTTGTCAGTTCAGGGGTTCGATCCAGCCACCTTCCGGTTACTGGCCCAACACTCTAACCACTAGGCTAGCTGCCGCTCCTTACTGCAGCGTTCTTCAACCTCTGGTCCCCAAGCTGGCACCGGTCCCTGGGATGTTGCTGACCAGTCCCTCAGTTGGTTAGCTGACACAGATTTAGTCCGTCTTGCAGTGCTAGTGTTAATATAATGAAGGATGGATGAGGGGTGTCCCAAATGTCACCATATTCCCCTTAAAATACATAACTTTTGACAAGAGCCCAAGTCAAAAGTACACGCTTAGAAAAAAAAGGTGCTATTTAGAACCTAAAAGGATTCTTCGGCTGTCCCCATAAGAGAACCCTTTTGAAAAAACGTTTGGTTCCAGGTAGAACCCTTTACACAGAGGGTTCTACCTGGAACCAAAAAGGGTTCTACCTGGAACCAAAAAGGGTTATACCTGGAACCAAAAAGGGCTCTCCTGTAGGGACAGCCAACTAACCCTTTTGGAACCCTTTTTAGTAGTGCACTATAATGTGAATATGGTACCATTTGTAAAGCTGGTTTGCAGGTTTCTGGAATAAAAGAGTGAGCAATCCTGGGTTACTAGATCGGGACATAGAAGGGAGTGTATCTGTCTGCTGATGAGTAGTTAGCCCTCTGGTTGATAGATCCAGTCATTATTCAGGCATTACATTCCCATTAAAGCCTCTGTTAAACTCAAAGCATTGGCTGTATAATTGCATGATCGCTTTAATTCAGAGATAGTATATTGGATGATGTGAGTGACACTAATTAGAAATCTGATTATATGCACTGTATTTGCTCTCTTGTTTGCTTAGCTGATAAAGATTTGTCATCTCTATTCATCCAACATTATTAAGAATTAAAACAATTCCTTTATAGTGACTAAGGCCATACACATTGTGAGGGGTTGTTTTACAGGTACTTTTAGCCAAGCTTAATTCACTTTGTAAACGGTGTGTTTGGATAAATGGTGTTAGACAGCACTACTGTAGTACAAACAGGTTTGACATTCAAAATGCAACCGCTTTAACCAATATATTTTTTGAGTACTGGTAAAGCGGTGACTATTTTCACTGTTACTCAAATAGATTTGATTTGAAATTGTAGCTATTCATATAGATAGCCATACTTTTACATTTCAATTTACCATCTGTGTGATTCCACAAAAACTCTGTAACTCTTAGTTAGGCCTAATGTACAGTGCCTTTGGAAAGTACACATTTTGTTACGTTACGGCCTAATTCTAAAATAGATTTTTTTTAAATTATCTTCAGCAATCTACACACAGTACCCCATAATGACAAAGCCAAAACAGGTTGTAAAATGTTTTGCAAATGTATTAAAATGTAAAAACGGATACCTTATTTACATAAGTATTCAGACCCTTTGCTGTGAGACTTGAAACATCCTTGAGATGTTTCTACAACTTGGTTGGAGTCCACCTGTGCTAAGTTCAATTGATTGGACATGATTTGGAAAGGCACACACCTGTCTATATAAGGTCACACAGTTGACCAGTGTATGTTAGAGCAAAAAGATTTATGAGGTTGAAGAAATTGTCCGTAGAGCTCCGAGACAGGATTGTGTCGAGGCAAAGATCTGGTGAAGGGTACCAAAAAATGTCTACAGCATTGAAAATACCCAAGAACACAGTGGCCTCCATCATTCTTAAATGGAAGAAGTTTGATACCACCAAGAGTCTTCCCAGAGCTGGCCGCCCAGACAAACTGAGCAACCGGGGGAGAAGGGCCTTGGTCAGGGAGGTGACCAAGAACCCGATGGTCACTCTGACAGAGCTCTAGAGTTCCTCTGTGGAGATGGGAGAACCTTCCAGAAGGACAATCATCTCTGCAGCACTCCCCCAATCAGGCCTTTATGGTAGAGTGACCAGACGGAAGCCACTCCTCAGTAAAAGGCACATGACAGCCCGCTTGGAGTTTGCCAAAAGGCACCTAAAGACTCTCCGACCATGAGAAACAAGATTCTCTGGTCTGATGAAACCAAGATTGAACTCTTTGGCCTGAATGCCAAGCGTCATGTCTGGTGGAAACCTGGCTCCATCCCTACGGTGAAGCATGGTGGTGGCAGCATCATGCTGTGGGGGTATTTTTCAGCGGCAGGGAGTGGGAGTCTAGTCAGGATTGAGGCAAAGATGAACGGAGCAAAGTACAGAGAGATCCTTGATGAAAACCTGCTCCAGAGCATTCAGGACCCTAAGCACACAGCCAATGCAGGAGTGGCTTCGGGACAAGTCTCAATGTCCTTGAGTGGCCCAGCCAGAGCCCGGACTTGAACCCGATCGAACATCTCTGTAGAGACCTGAAAATAGCTGTGCAGCAACATTCCCTGTCCAACCTGACAGAGCTTGGGAGGATCTGCAGAGAAGAATGGGAGAAACTCTCCAAATACAGGTGCGCCAAGCTTGTAGAGTCATACCCAAGAAGGTTTGAGGCTCTAATTGCTGCCTAAGGTGCTTTTTATAAATTAGCAAAACATTTCTAAAAACCTGTTTTTGCTTCGTCATTATGGGGTATCGTGTGTAGATTGGTGAGGGGAAAAAAACATTTAATCAATTTAATAATAAGGCTGTAAACTAACAATGTGGAAAAAGTCAAGGGGTCTGAATACTTTCCGACGGCACTGTACATATTGAGGCTATGCATCATTTTGAAAAGGGGTTTACTAAAAGTGCTTGTGAAAAGGTGTTTACTATTTCTCCTAGTCACTTTATTTGCAGAGGATTTGGAATCACAACTACTTTTTCAAACAGGGATATTATCATTTATATCCTGATTAACAATAGAAGCAATGCAGCAAGTAAAATCACATTTTTTTTCTCCTGAGTGTGATAAGATATTCAGGGGTTTATCTAGCAGAGTCTGTGAGAGGGCTTCATGCTCTAAGTTATTCGCTCTGCACAGCTGTCACACCTCCAAGGGATTGGGAAGGGTGGGCTTGCTTTCTACACAGCTGTCACACCTACAAGGGATTGGGAAGGGTGGTCTTGCTTCCCTTGGCTCTCCACAAGCCTCCCGGCTGCTGGCTTTTCCTCGCCGAAAGTTTGCTGGATCTTTCTGAAAATGAGGCACTCATGCCAGCTGATTCTACAGGTCATTCCTCCTGGCCCCCCCTTAATGCTGGGAGATCAGAGCTACTAGTCCTGATGACAGACAGACTGCAACCCAGAAGGGATCCACCCAACAGAGGATCTGCAGTGGTGCAGCTTTCACCATGCTTTCTCCTCTTCCCCAGGGCTCAATTCAATGATCAATATCACTGAGGCTGAGCCTCCGATAGTTAGAGATCTCATGGTCCAATTCCTCCCTCTCAGGGCTCCCAGTCTCCCATCAGAAAGGCACTAAGTCCAAGTATAGACCTAATCAAGGTGAAGGCACACATTCACCGACCATGATAATGCCACTTTTAAGAATGTTTACATATCTCGCATTACTCATCTCATATCTGTGTACTGTATCCTTCACTATCTATTCTTTACTATCTATTGCATCTCAGCCGGTCTGTCACTGTTCATCCATATATTTTATACTTACACTACTGTTCAAAAGTTTGGGTTCACTTAGAAATTTCCTTGTACCCGCAAAACATCAGTCTCAACGTCAACAGTGAAGAGGCGACTCCGGGATACTGGCCTTCTAGGCAGAGTTGCAAAGAAAAAGCCATATCTCAGACTGGCCAATAAAAATAAAAGATTAAGATGGGCAAAAGAACACAGACACTGGACAGAGGAACTCTGCCTAGAAGGCCAGCATCCCGGGATCGCCTCTTCACTGTTGACGTTGAGACTGGTGTTTTGAGTGTACTACTTAATGAAGCTGCCAGTTGAGGACTTGTGAGGCGTCTGTTTCTCAAACTAGACACTCTAATGTACTTGTCCTCTTGCTCAGTTGTGCACCGGGGCCTCCCAATCATCTTTCTATTCTGGTTAGAGACAGTTTACGCTGTTCTGTGAAGGGAGTAGTACACAGCATTGTACGAGATCTTCAGTTTCTTGGCAATTTCTCGCATGGAAAACCTTCATTTCTCAGAACAAGAATAGACTGATGAGTTTCAGAAGAAAGTTCTTTGTTTCTGACCATTTTGAGCCTGTAATCGAACCTACAAATGCTGATGCTCCAGATACTCAACTAGTCTAAAGAAGGCCAGTTTTATTGTTTCTTTAATTAGCTAACATAATTGCAAAAGGGTTTTCTAATGCTCAATTAGCCTTTTTAAAATGATAAACTTGGATTAGCTAACACAACATGCCATTAGAACACAGGAGTGATGGTTGCTGATAATGGACCTATGTACGCCTATGTAGATATTCCATAAAAAATCTACCGTTTCCAGCTACAATAGTCATTTACAACATTAACCATGTCTACACTGTATTTCTGATCAATTTGATGTTAATTTAATGGACAAAAATTAGCTTTTCTTTAAAAAACAAGGACATTTGTGAACCCAAACTTTTGAACGGTAGTGTATATATTCTCATTCCTTTAGTAGATTGTGTGTATTAGGTTTTGTTGTGGAATTGTTAGATATTACCTTTTTAGATACTGCTGCTCTATTTCACTAGTCTGGCCTTTGAAACCCTTGAGATTAAGTTTATCATGAGTTGATGAGCTATGATATGACCTGTCTCTGCCTTCACCATGGTAGTGATGTCTGAGGTTTACATTTCTTTGTCAACTTTGCAAATATGCATTGTCCTCCAAGTGGTGTCATCACTCCTATGCGACACTCCCTCAAACGAAGTTACGATGTCTGACGTAAGACAATGTTGAATCAGTATTTTGCTCGGCAATCATTGGTTCTCTGTCTAGCGTAAAACAGTTTGTTTTCAATTGTAAACATAGCAGTTCGAGCCCTGAATGCTGATTGGCTGAAAGCTTTGGTATACCACAGGTATGACAAAACATTACTTTTTACTGTTCTAATTACGTTGGTAACCAGTTTATGATAGCAGTAAGGCACCCCGGGGGTTTGTGATATATGGCCAATCTATCCTCGTTGCATCGTACCTAACAACATCCCTTAGACGTTGTATATTGGCCACATACCACACCCCCTCCGGCCTTATTGCTTAAAGGTATGTCACTTAAAACATAATACATTTTCCCTATTGAACAAGTATAGCTAGCTATGTCACAGTCTCAGGCAGGACACTGGGCGGCTGTCACCTATTGTGGCTGAGAAATGACTTTCACAAAGCTCTGCGTCACTCCTTATGGCCGGCCTTTGTTTTCCCTCTTTGATCCTCTCACACACCTCCTGCTCCCTCTTTGCCCTCCATTTATAATGGTTAATGTTACACGCAGATCAATATTTGTCCCTTCAGAGGTATTTTTGCCTGTCTATTCAGCATTTTGTCAGTTTTGACGCTGAATGAAATATGGAACAGAAAAGTGCAAAGTTCAGTTATTGTACAAAGGCTGAAATGTGTCCTGGCTGGCTCTATGCTCCATAGATTTAATGTAATGGAATTCAACCCCGTACACACCTTTCTTTTAAAAGATTTGATTTGAAATACCCTTTAGAAATTATCTGTTTGCTTTCTTTTATGAATAGCACCATGTCCAAAAAAGTAGCACTGGCATGTAAAACTAGGCTATGTAAGAAGCCTCTGTGGACAAGTTTGTGTGTAATGTTGTTGAAAGTATGTCTCAGAAAGAATCAGTTGGCGGTGACTTATTTGGGAATGGTAAACATGAAACTTGTGATTCCATATCAGTTGATTCAAATAAGAAATGTTGTTACTACTTTTTAGCAGTAATAATACATGTTATTACAATGTTACCACACTGTTATTGCAATAGTCGAACCAATAAACTACAAATGAACGTGTAATAAACTTAATAAAGCAATTCCACGTGCCATAGGTGGGCCTTTTGTGGAGCAACGTAGGAACAATGTATCCAAATCTTTTGATCCTAGTCAAGTCCCTCCCACGCCTTCCAACAGGCAACCAATGACAATCATCTGTCTCAGCAGGTGCCCTCTCCAGGTGTTAGTGTTTCATCCCGTAAGATGTCTGTTTACCTAAACCACCAAATAGGCCTACATCCTCCATCCATCTGCATTTTACTGGACGGAAAACCATAAGCACGCCGCCACACAATTAAACCTGCTTTAAGTTCCTCTCCAGATTAATGTCCGTATCAAAATTCATAAAGAATAGTGAGAAGATGTGAGGCCTGAGCTGGAAGATTCACAGGGATTTTGTATGAAGCCCATTTAATCAGGATAACGCTGTTATTAATATTCATCAAGTCAGCTGGAATACCAATGACAAGACTGTGGAATCTGGAAACTTTTACTGCAGTAAATGTATTAAATGCAGCTTAAAAAATGTATGGAATTTTGTTTATATTAGGGGGTGGGTGGGGGGATGCAAAACCCGGTATTGGTCGACTGAGATTGGGTTTAGATATTTCCTTTTGAAGAATTCCATCTTTGACAGACTTCAAAAGAATTTTCAATGAATGCGACGCATGACTGGTCACTTAAAAGGATTTAAAGACATTACACTGCAATAATTGTACATTAATAATAAGTAGCCCACAGAGGCAATTAGCTCAAAGTCTACAATGAAAGAATATGAAGATCACAGAAAGACAGTAAAGGACAAAGAAAAGTTTGAAATGAGGGATAAAGCAGGTTTCATAGTTCAATTGTCATTGATTTTAGTTGAGATCATTTTATTAGGCTACTGATTTTTTTTAAACAGCCCTCACAATTGTTTCCATTGTTGCATCATCTGTTTCTCTTGAAATAATAGTTTATGATTTCTAGGGTTCTCTTGAAATGCATCCAATTAGGTTCTGTTAACAATACCAGTCTCTTGTAGCATGATTGATCAGCATGCATACTATTTATGAAAGCCAGACAGTGCCCAACTTTCCTTGTGGGAAGTAATGATCTTGACAAAGAATGACAAAAATATAACGGCCAATCACCATGAATGGATTTACTGTGGTGGTTATAGGGTGATTGGATTGATTGGTTCACATGTATTCATTGATAAGCAAGTCTGTATTTCCCTCAAATTGCAACTTGAAGATTTGAAAGAGCAACTCCCTGACTTTCATGTCGTGGTGCCAAACTTCAATGAAAGGAGATAAATAAAGCATATTTTTGGGGGGATGGATTATTGGATCATATTCATTTTATTAGGCCTAAGTCGTTGATGATTAACTGTGTGGAAACCCACGTCAATCAATGTGTAAAATGTTTATTTTGTCGTCATGTGCCCTTTCTTGTTCCAATCCCATCTCAGTTCCTTCCTCCCTCTAAATAAAAATGATCAGAACATCAAAAGGTCAGGTTTATATGCTGTGTTTTTCTGCTTTTCCTTTATCAAAGCTACTTTCTCATGTTCACGTTAAAGGATTACCAATCTGGTGAGCCATATCTACCACTGCTACCATACCTACCAGCTCAAAAGTCCCTCTCTTTCGATCAAATCCTCCCCCAAAACACTAGCTTTTGCCCAGAGTCTATCACTGGGATTAATGGAGCCCCGTGGTTTCTCCCACAAAAAGCCAGTTGTCCGTTCACGCCTCACTGTGTCAGAGCTGAATAGCCTGTGAGCAGTGTGTGAGCAGTGTGTGCTGGCTTACAACTCAGGGATAACGTTCCACTGGCATCTGCCCTAGAGGGCACCCACCCGCCTAGCACCCAACCTCCCAAGCGCTTTCTTCTCCTCCTTCTCACTCGCTCAATCTCTATTTCTCCCTCTTCTCCTGGGCCTGTCTCTAGGTCTCCTTCACCCAAACTCTTGGTTGTATGTGGATCCACAAACTTCCTCCTAACCCAAAGCTTTTTTGTAACAGCTGAAATGTTACATACAATTGTTTATTTCTGTCCTTCAAAAAACATAGCCCTCTTCTAGAAACATTGTTTGTGCCATCTGTATACCCAAAAGCGAAAGAGAGAGACACTTCTGCTTTCAATAGCCCTTTCTGGAGATTCTTAATTGATTGTATCTCAATTAGGCTAATTGTTAGTAAGACATAACCTTATCTATATGGCTCAAACAATAGAAACCACAGTGTGCCTCTGAAGTTACCCCACCTTCAGAATGCTAAACCAGTTCCCACACTGCATCTGGTAGTGTTCTGTTCAAGTCGCTTGCTGCAGTCAGTGTGTATTCTAATAGTCTTTTGTCTTAGCCCCTTCACCACTAGATGGTAGCCCTCTCCTACAGTACATACACACACACACACACACACACACACATACACATACACATACACACACTGCCTTAGAGCAACAGGCTCTTTTCTGCTCCCTCCGCCTGACAGTGAATGTCAATGTTTCCCTTAATTGCTTCCAGTCAGTGTATTTGTTGCTTGCTTATGAATTAACTTGCATTTATGGGAACCAATTTAGCAGCCATCATTTAATTACACCTTAGTAGAGGCTGAACTTTAATTGGTTGGGCTTCCTAACGAGTAAGGAGGATCTGATATGGGGCTTGAGCAGTATTAAACGCCTGTTTACTTTCCTCATAGCTAAAAGCATTAAATTATATCTGCGTGACAGGATTATGATTTGTTAATTGCCGGTATTCATTAGGCCCTGATCAACTGTTAGGTAGAGTAATGGTACACGGTGGAGTGATCAGGGGATAGGTGAGATGACATATGACTTAAATAAAGCACCATTTCCCTCTGCAAATTAAGCTTCCGGTCTTGTTTTGCTATACTCAGGGAGGTTATTAAAGATCCTCTTTCTGCCTCTGAGGTTCCCCTGAGATCATATTGACAGGCTATAATTAATACTAACCTTTCCTCTAGGCTAACGTACTGGAAAGTGCCTTTTCTCACTGCTTCCACCTAAATGCATTTTTCCTTTGAAATGGGTAAATTAATGAAAAATTAATCATATATTTTTCTATATTATTTTCAGCTAATCCTAAAGTCAATGAGGACTGGGGAGTACTGCACCAAAGCTCAGAGACCATGCTGCTGCCACAAGTTGGGTAAAGATGCCTTTGAATTATTGTCATCCGCTCATACGTGCTTACATTGTATGGCTTTTCACCCCCATGTGACAATTAAAAATGAGTTGTAATATAATGGGACGTTTATCACTGTAATAATGACTTATTCTTTGAGTTGTGCATTGTAAATCCTAAGCGAATGTTATCTACAATGGTTAAAAGTTAAATGCAAAAACTAAATTGGCTACGAATACAATTACGTGGATTGTGTACACTGTACACTATGTCAATGTGTATTTTTTTCATCGCAACAAAGGGCATTTTATTTAACATAGTTCTTTCATCCCTCATTCAGACTCAAATCTGTTTTTAATTGGCTAGAAATAGACCTACCATGTCCTATCAAATTACGCTATGAGCCTTTTTCCAGTTAAAAGATGGTTGAAAAGTTAACAGTTGCTTGGTTTAGCACTGGAGAGGTCATGCTGCTGTGACAGGCTGCCCTGACCCACGACTCACCTGTCAAATCCCTAGCTGTGTCAAATGCTTACTTACCCGCCCTTAACCAAAAATGCAGTTCAAGAAATGAGTTAAGAAAATATTTACTAAATTGCCTAAAGTAATTTTTTTTTAAAAAGGTAACACAAGAAAATTACATAGCATAATTATATAACAATAACGGCATCTCTGTATACCCGTCGCAAGACCCACTGGTTGATGCTTATTTATAAAACCCTTTTAGGCCTCACTCCTCCTATCTGAGATACCTACTGCAGCCCTCATCCTCCACATACAACACCCGTTCTGCCAGTCACATTCTGTTCAAGGTTCCCAAAGCACACACATCCCACATCTTTTCAGTTCGCTGCAGCTAGGGACTGGAACGAGATGCAAAACACACTCAAACTGGACCGTTTTATCTCCATCTCTTCATTCAAAGACTCGATCATGGACACTCTTACTGACAGTTGTGGCTGCTTTGTGTGATGTATTGTTGTCTCTACCATCTTGCCCTCTGTGCTGTTGTCTGTGCCCAATAATGTTTGTACCATGTTTTGTGCTGCTACCATGTTGTGCTTCTGCCATGTTGTGTTGATACCATGTTGTTGTCATATTGTGTTGCTACCATGCTATGTTGATGTCTTAGGTCTCACTTCATGTAGTGTTGTGGTGTGTGTTTTGTCATATATATAATATTATTATTTCTTTATATATATATATACATCCCACCACACGTCCCCGCAGGAGGCCTTTTGCCTTTTGGTAGGCCGTCATTGTAAATAAGAATTTGTTCTTAACTGACTTGTCTAGTTAAATAAATAATAAAAAAAAATTTTTTTTATAAAAGGCTATATACAGGGTGTACCGGCACCGAGTCAATGTGCGGGGGTACAGGTTAGTCAAGGTAATTTGTAAAGTGACTATGCATAGATAATAAACAGCGAGTAGCAGCAGTGTAAAATCAAAGGGGGTGGTCAATGTAAATAGTCCCGGTGGCCATTTGATTCATTGTTCAGCAGTCTTATGGCTTGGGGATAGAAGCTGTTAAGGAGCTTGGTCCTAGACGTGGCGCTCCGATACCGCTTGCCATGCTGTAGCAAAGAGAACAGTCTATGACTTGGGTGACTGGAGTCTTTGACATTTTTTGGGCCTTCCTCTGACACCGCCTAATATAGGTCCTGGATATCAGGAAGCTTGGCCCCTAATATAAAAAGGTGCTTTTATCTCATATCACTACCCTCTGTAGCGAGCAGTTGCCATACCAGGCGGTGATGCAACCGGTCAGGATGCTCTCGATGGTGCAGCTGTAGAACCTTTTGAGGATCTGAGGACTCATGCCATCTTTTCAGTCTTTTGAGGAAGAAAAGGTGTTGTCATCGCCTCTTCACAACTGTCTTGCTGTGTTTGGACCATGATAGTTTGTTGGTGATGTGGACACCAAGGAACTTGAAACTCTCGACCTGCTCCACTTCAGCCCCGTCAATGTTAATGGGGGCCTGTTCGGCCCTCCTTTTCCTATAGTCCACAATCAGTTCCTTTGTCTTGCACACATTGAGGGAGAGGTTGTTGTCCTGGCACCACAGTGCCAGGTCTCTGACCTCCTCCCTATAGACTGTCTTGTCGGTGATCAGACCTACCACTGTTGTGTCGTCAGCAAACTTAATGAAGTTGTTGGAGTCTTGCTTGGCCACGCAGTCGTGGGTGAACAGGGAGTACTGGAGGGGACTAAACACGCATCCCTGAGGATCAGCGTGGCAGATGTGTTGTTACCTACCCTTACCACCTGGGGGGGTGGCCCGTTAGGAAGTTCAGGATCCAGTTGCAGAGGGAGGTGTTTGGTTCCAGAGTCCTTAGCTTAGTGATGAGCTTTGAGGGCACTATGGTGTTGAACGCTGAGCTGTAGTCAATGAACAGCATTCTCACATAGGTGTTCTTTTTGTCCAGGTGGGAAAGGGCAGTGTGGAGTGCGATTGAGCATCTGAGCTCAGGCCACACTCAACTATAGACTCACTACCAAACCCATCCATGCACTGTAATATAAATGGATTTTATCAGTAGATTCTAAATCATGTTGAATTCATTTGAGTTAATGTTGAATTTATGTGAAATATTTCATGGAATTTTCAGTTGTCCAAATTGTCAATAAGTTCCTTTCGTTTTTATGTTACTTTATTTCAGTACTGACTCGGCAGCCATTTTGGGAACAACATCAAATAATTTTGTACCAGAGGTGCCAGACAAAGACTAGCCATAAGGTATCTGATGTCTTGAATTTGATTATTCATCTTCCAGTCTTCCTGTCTGTCAAGACATACGATAATAGATATACATTTTTTGAATGGATATCTTTCTTCAGTGCTCGAGTACTGGGCTGGCTGTACGTACATTGTTGTAATAGCACATGATAGGCCTTTCTTGTCCACTGGCACTTCAATATTTGGCAGCCTGTGTAAATGACTGCAGAAATCCAAGTGGCCGGGTCACTCTGCCTGTTTACACGCTTGCTTTAGTGTAAATGCTGTTCCATGCGATACATAAACATTTATCTACGTGTGTAAATCACCTCCAGCCATGGTGTCACTCTGCCATCTAATAACCGATACCTAGACCGTACGCAATCATATGGCACTGCCACTATTTAGATAAACTGGTTGGAATGACAATGACAGATAAGCAGAGTATTTACTCACCCTTCACCAAACACTGATATATAAATGTATTCAGCTCCTCTGCTCAAATATACATTTGGGCTGTAGCTAAAACACTTCAAACCCTGCCAGCCAAACGGCTACTAATGACGGTTATTAGCAGATTACATTTGACGGCGAGCAGAGTTGTGTTTTGCTGTGATATCAGCAGCGAGCTGGGAGGAACTCCAAAAGGATAGCTTTTTGCAAGCAAGAGCCCCGCCCCTCCTCATCATATGTCTTCTTGACTTTTCCACTATATACCAGATAAAACACATCTACTCCTTTCCGTCCAGTCTTTTTGAGTTGATATTGCTCTGGCTTGAAAGGAGAATCTTCCTCAGGTTTTCTCATAGGAAATGGACCAGGGCCATCCACTGTCAGATTAAAAAACACCGTCCCTCATGATTTCTTTAAGTGGAACAATATTGTCATGGACGGTGTTGAGGATGCACTTTGATGTTTTATCTATTCACACGCCGCTAATGTTTGTCCGTTTTCTTTTCTTACCACATGTAATTTAATCAGTGAATGAAATTCTACCTTAAACAGACGGTTATACTTGGTATGGGCAGTTATCTTTGTGGGGGGGGGGGGGGGGGGGTTTCAAGAAGCAACCCAGGTTTAGGACCAATGTATCCCGAAAAGTCCCATATTTGCAGTGCGACAAAGGGGTTATATAACCTCATTTGGTGTTATTATTCATGGTTGAATTTACTGTTTGCATTGGTGAGTCTTAAAGAGAATACTCATAATTGTCTGCAACAATCCAGGGAGAAGGACCCTAGCAACAGAGCTACAACGAGGAGGCAGACCTCCCTGTTCCTGACTTCAAAACCTGACCTTTCACAAAATAATTGTCACTGCTAAGCTGTAGCTTCTTTTGGACATAGTGGTAGACTGGCGGGGCAATGCTGCGGCCCGGGATCCTTCATCACAACGCATGCTTTTAAAAAAGAAAAACATTTGATGCAACATTTGATGCTCTTTAAACCAGTTTATTTTGTATTCGACGCCATTTGAATTGCATTGATGCTAAAGCAATCAATCTGTTTTATTCTTTAATGTATATTTCATAATAGTAAAGAGAGGTAATTTGTCATGCAACACTTGTAGCTTGTAAGGCAATCATACTTTAAAGAGGTTTCTTTGACGTTATGTAAAGCTGACAATCACAAATTGACCTCTTGTAATATGACTTTTAAATAAAATCATTTTAGCTTATCTTTTTATGGCTGCAGGGGCAGTATTGAGTAGCTCTGATTAAGGGTGCCCATTTCAAACGGCCTCGTACTCAATTCTTGCTCGTACAATATGCATATTATTATTATTATTGGATAGAAAACACTCTCTAGTTTCTATAGCCGTTGGAATTTTGTCTCTGAGTGAAACACAGCTCCTTCTACAGCACTTTTCCTGACAGGGAGTCAGATTTCAGAAATCTTGGCCCCTGATCTGGGGTCGGTTTTAAGGTCCCTGTAAATGCTATGAGGATACAAACACTGCTTACGTCTTCCCCTGGATGTCAGTACGTGGTGACGCTTTGAATGGAGTCGATTGCGCAATCATGGCCTGTATAAAACAAGAAATACCGGAAGTACCGTTCTTTTCCTGCTGCGCCTGACGCACGATGTACGTTGGACCTGCTCTCTTTCCAAGCTTGGGTTTAGCCAGTAATATTTCGCCGGTCATGTTTTTACTCGTTAGAGGTGTTAAAAACATCATAAGGTAGTTAATTTAAACCGTTTTATAGCAATTTATATCCGTTTAGTGCGATTTTGAGGCAGTTCTATGTGATGCTCTTTGAAGCTTTGGGCACGTTTCGGGGTCCCGGTCGAACGTTAGTGGGCATTTCGACGGACAGAGGACATCTTTCGACCAAAAGAAGATTAGACCCAAGAAAGGATACATTGCCCAAGATTCTGATGGAAGATCACCTCACAGTAAGAAATATTTAATATGATAAATCGTTGTTCTGTCGAAAAATTTTAAACGCATATTCCGCCATTTTGTTTGGTATAGCTTCGCTTGGCGAACCCTGTATTGCACAGTAAGGATAATTTTAGAAATGTAATTCAGCGATTGCATTAAGAACTAATTTGTCTTTCGATTCCTGTCAACCCTGTATTTTTTAGTCAAGTATATGATTAGCTATTGATTAAACTAGATCACTCTGAAAGATGGCGACCGACATTTCCAGGCTTGTTTTGCTACTATTTTCATTGTATAACCACGGTTTTTTATGGCTAAATATGCACATTTTCGAACAAACTCTATATGTATGTTGTAATATGATGTTACAGGAGTGTCATCGGAAGAATTCTGAGAAGGTTAGTGAAAAAATTAATATATTTTGGCGATGATAACGATATCGCTCTCTTTGGCTTGAATTCATGCTGGGGTAACGTTTGCATATGTGGTATGCTAATATAACGATTTATTGTGTTTTCGCTGTAAAACACTTAGAACATCTGAAATATTGTCTGAATTCACAAGATCTGTGTCTTTCCATTGCTGTGAGCTGTATATTTTTATGAAATGTTTTATGATGAGTAAATTGGTAAAACACGTTGCTCTCTGTAGTAATTCTAGTTGAGTTGTGATGGTGGGTGCAATTGTAAACTATGATTTCTACCTGAAATATGCACATTTTTCTAACAAAACCTATCCTATACAATAAATATGTTATCAGACTGTCATCTGATGAGGTTTTTTCTTGGTTAGTGGCTATCAATATCTTTATTTGGCCGAATTGGTGATAGCTAGTGGTGGAGAGAAAAAATGGTGGACAAAGAAAAATGGTGTATTTTGCTAACGTGGTTAGCTAATAGATTTACATATTGTGTCTTCCCTGTAAAACATTTTAAAAAACAGAAATGATGGGTTTATTCACAAGATCTGTATCTTTCTTCTGGTGTCTTGGACTTGTGATTTAATGATATTTAGATGCTACTATTTAATTGTGACGCTATGCTAGCGATGCTAATCAGTGTGGGGGGGGTGGGGGGATGTTGTCATAGGTGTACCGATATCGGGCTTGCAGCCATAACAGGTTATTTTCCATCAGGCTTGGGAATTAGAATTTGACTTGAAAGCATTGATTGTTACTTTACCATGCTGGTTACTGAACAGTTACTTGTGATCACTAGCCTAAAGATCCTAGCAGACCGGCCCTAGTATTTGTCTGATGCATACACTGTATGTTACTCTCTCTCTCTTTGTTCTTTCTCTCCCTCTTCCCTCTCTCCCCCTGCCTCTGTTTTCTTTCTCTGTTCTCTCTCTCTCTTCTCCCCTTTCTCTCTGTTCTCTCTCTCATCTCTCCCTCTCTCTCTGGCTCAGCTCTCAACGGAAACATTGACAGAGCATCATGTAGTTCTCTGCCAGCACCAGTCACTCAGCTTCTCTGCATTCCCTTGTGGAAGATAGCCAGCCCGTTTCCTCAAGAAGCCCCCTCACCCCTCCCCAAAAGAACAGAAAAGAGCTATTCCACCAGCTCATAATTCACTGGGACTTTAAGTGGAACAATATTGTCATGGACGGTGTTGAGGATGCGCTTTGATGTTTTATTTCTATTCAAACGCCGCTAATGTTTGTCCGTTTTTCTTTTCTTACCACATGTAATTTAAACATTTTATCGTAATTTGCAGTGGACTGTCACGCCCTGACCATAGAGAGCCCTCGGGGTTCTCTATGGTGCTTTAGGTCAGGGCGTGACTTGGGGGTGTTCTAGTCGTTATATTTCTATGTTGGTGTTTTAGTATGGTTCCCAATTAGAGGCAGCTGATTATCGTTGTCTCTAATTGGGGATCATACTTAAGTTGTGTCTAAGTGTGCTCTATACTGGACGTTCGTTTATTCTTTGTTGGTTTTTTGAAGTTTCACTTTGTACTAAAGTATGTGGAACTCTACGCACGCTGCGCCTTGGTCCGCTCCTTTCGACGAACGTGACATGGACAATGTGTTACCATTTTCCCACAACTTGCGAAAGCTATTGAACCAGAAGTGGCCCAACATTACTTGTATTTTCAGCATTTGTACCCTATTAGCTTCATGGTTCTGTCATCTCGTTAACTTTAGTCCTACAGTATTTAAGACCCATAGTGGAACAGAGTCGGACATCCACATCACCATCACCTCAGACTCACCACAGGAGATCTCCTTCACCCCAGGCCCACCACAGGAGATCTCCTTCACCCCAGGCCCACCACAGGAGATCTCCTTCACCCCAGGCCCACCACAGGAGATCTCCTTCACCCCAGGCCCACCACAGGAGATCTGCTTCACCCCAGGCCCACCACAGGAGATCTGCTTCACCCCAGGACCTCCACAGGAGATCTCCTTCACCCCAGGACCTCCACAGGAGATCTCCTTCACCCCAGGACCACCACAGGAGATCTCCTTCACCCCATGCCCACCACAGGAGATCTGCTTCACCCCATGCCCACCACAGGAGATCTAATGTGGCCTCTTTGTGTGTGTGTGTGTGGGGGGGGGTCTGGTAACGAGCGGTTCCAGACTGATTTACCTATTTCTACAACATAAAGATGTACCACTGTGTCTTTGTCCTCTTGTCAAGATCTTCAGTTATGGTCACATGATATGGCATCAGATCTGACAGTCTTATGATAGATAGATAGATAGATAGATAGATAGATAGATAGATAGATAGATAGATAGATAGATAGATAGATAGATAGATAGATAAAGGGTATAATACATTATGAGGCATTGCTGCATTCTCAGCTTTAATAAGAACTGAATCATACTCCTGGCTACAAGAGGGAAGTAATTTACATGGCAATACACTTCCGTAATAACTTAATATTACCTTAAAGGTCAACTGCATGATTTGCCTAATATAACTAAGTAAATAAAGACACTTTAATATGCCTGAAAGAGGGGAAGTTGCATCCCCTGTGTATTTCATAATTGAGTGTCTGTTTCGTAGGAGACGAGGCTAAAACTCATTTGTGTTGCTGTTCACTCAAGTTTTAATACTGTTGTTTCTCTCTAATCACATGTTCTATCTCATAATGCAGTATGCAAGAGGACCACGGAAACACTAACGTTAACAGCAGTTCCTTTGACTCCAAAAAGCAAAGCCTCGTCCTGGACAGAGAGAAGAATATTACCTTCCTGCTGAAGGAGCTGGATTCACTCAGAGATCTCCAATAAGAAGGTAAGCAGAAATGTACAAGGATTCTTGCCCAGCTAGGTACAGGTCCTAGCTAAATGCAAAACATTTTGCATAGTTTTTTCCCAGTTTTTACTGGGAAACAAATATCCTTTGTCTGATGTTCTGTATTTCCTCAGTATAAAGTACACAAATTGATTTCACACAAGGAAATATCTTGGAGTATGAAAACCCTCAATTTCAAGACTATTTAGCTCTTTGGAAAGCTAAATTAATTGGAAAAATGCTGCTTTCATAGCCCAGTTAGTTCTGACATCACATTAGCCTTGTATGTTCTCCTGGTTCCTGTATTAGGTAGGTACTCCTGCTCTCCTCTTCCTCCTCTTTAAATATATTATTGTGTTGTCTGTCACAGCTTCCAACTACTGAGTGTCCACTCCTCTTGTCTGTCCACAAGCTTTTTCACAACACCACCACTGTTTCCATGTCCAAGGCACAGGCCTATGACTAGCTGGTTATTGCTGTCCTTTCCTGTGTTTGGTCTGGAGCGTGCTGAGTGTCCCTCTGTGCACAGTCTCCTCTGCAGCTGAGCGGCTGTTAGAGAGGCTGTAGCCACAGAGAGGCCCTCTGAAACGGCTATAATTGATGCCTTTGGTTTGCAAGTAGCTGTGACTTCTGACAGAAAGTCAGGAACATTTCCCAAGGGTCTGTTTTTGCTGGCAGAGCCGTGAGAGCCGACTCTGAGGACTGTGAGGCATGTTTTCAAAGTGTGGGGGGCAGGGGAAACAACAACTCAGATTTAAATATTTTGCTCCATCACTATCACTAAACCTTGTAAAATATCACTCCCACAAGATTTATAGGAGTTCAATAGCATCTGGCATCTGAAATATTGGCATCTAAAATAATGTCATGTAGAGGCTCCATTGTATAATTTGTTACGAAATGCCTGAGAGATCATATAATCTATATACTATTTATATTTATCACCGCCCAGGAAACTGCCCGGGAAACCACAACAGTTATTTAGTATGTCGTCAAGAATACAGGATGGAGTCAGGTGTCTATCGGGTGTTTTGCATGAGGTTTCTGCTACTGTCTGTGCGTGAGGATAGTTAGTGAATATGTCTGGACACGTACTGACAGGCACGTCTCAGCATTGGTTGGGGTTTTTTCCATTTTCAATTCATTAAACCAATTCATGAATGCAAAAATTGTAGGTGACAAGATATTTTTAAATTCATGAATGTGAATTTAAAATTATACTTAGCATAGAAATGACCCTGGCCAACTTTGGTGTATGGCTTCTCCGGGAGCTCCAGGACAAGTTGGTCATGAGGGAGAAGGAGCGGGAGAACAGGTTGGTGAACGCTGAACTGCTGGAGACTGAACTGGAGGCCCGGCCTGTGAGAAGGCCGGAGGTACGGTATGGAGGGGGGAGAGGCTAGGAGAGGGACAAACCCCAGGCCTGAGAGAAGGCTGGAGGTACGTTATGGAGGGGGGACAAACCCCAGGCCTGCGAGAAGGCTGGAGGTACGTTATGGAGGGGGGACAAACCCCAGGCCTGAGAGAAGGCTGAGGGTACAGAATGGGGGTGCAACAAACCCCAGGCCTGAGAGAAGGCTGGAGGTACGTTATGGAGGGGGGACAAACCCCAGGCCTGAGAGAAGGCTGGAGGTACGTTATGGAGGGGGTACAAACCCCAGGCCCGAGAGAAGGCTGGAGGTACGTTATGGAGGGGGGACAAACCCCAGGCCTGAGAGAAGGCTGAGGGTACAGAATGGGGGTGCGACAAACCCCAGGCCTGAGAGAAGGCTGGAGGTACGTTATGGAGGGGGGACAAACCCCAGGCCTGAAAGAAGGCTGAGGGTACAGAATGGGGGTGCGACAAACCCCAGGCCTGAGAGAAGGCTGGAGGTACGTTATGGAGGGGGGACAAACCCCAGGCCTGCGAGAAGGCTGGAGGTAGGAGTGGTCAGGGTGAAGAGGCTAGGGGAGAGGAATGACAAATGATGGGTCATTCAGTACAGACAATACAGTACAGACAGTGAGGATGAAAGCGTCTCAAAGAAAGCCTATTATCTGATCATTGATTGTCATTTTAACCCTGATGAACTTGTTATTAAAAAACGAAGATATTGACTGTGGCAAGCAATTATCAATTTGTTTTACATGCAACTTGAGTATCAAAACGAATTAGATTACATTGTAACGAACAAATCCTATTTGTTAATGTGATTTAACTGTTCCCAGCCTTCACAGAACAAATATTTGAATTTTGCTCAGCAAACTTTTTTTGACAATTGTTTTTTGGGGGGGGTGAGAGTCCTCTCCTCAACCCACCTAATAATTAAAGAAAATAGCAGACGTATATCGAGCAACAAGTCCAGCAGCCCCAATTGCATTTAATAAAATGTACTTGTGTGTTGTGTAGCCTATTTGCCATCCTCATTTCAATATGATTTGCATGGCTCAGGGAAGGGGATGTTTAATGAGCAAATTCCAGCTAAAATGCTATATTGATTTTCTTACTGAACTTTGTAATGGCTTATGGCGAGGCTCACTGTTTATCATTAAGCCATCTCAGTGAGAGAAGAGAGGAATTAGCTGTTGATGGATCTCTGGGCTCCTTCGTAGTGGGATTAACAAAGGGATCTGAAGACAGTGGTAACCCCACAATCTGCTGGTTTTCAGTCAGACAGCATACAGCGCAGGAATGTAGGATCCTGGGTCAGGTGTAAAATGAAAGAAAATCTGTCCCTGCCAGTCTACAGAGTCTGTGTCAATAAGAAAAGTTGTATCTTCAACAGTGGGACAGACAGAATTACACAGTCATCATAAAAGCACTCATGGATGGCCAATTTTTATTTTTTTATTCGGTATGATGTAGGGCTGACCCAATTTAGTCAACTGGTCGATGTTTGGGCGATAGGCTGTTGGTCGATCGATAATTCTTTAGGCGAGCAGCTGCAATTAAAAAAAAAAAAAATGTATGGCACGTCTTGTTAACGCTTGTCTCAGTGGAGTAATCCATTGCAGAGGCCACGAGGGTGGCACACCAGTATTACCAGTAGTACATTTACCTTAATTCCCATCATTTCTAATCTACAATGTTTGTTTGGTTACCGTAATTTCTGTTAATGCATATTTTTATTCCAGTCTTTTACAGTTCTCATTGTCGGAGTGGACACTTTGCTTGCAGAGAGCACAACCTAGGCTACACTTCTGACAAACAAGTTTTGGATTTAATTAAATGAACAAGTTGTCAATTTAGTTATTGTCTTTTGTTTGGAGCGCTCCTATCAATGTTGAGTAAGGACCTGATGACGCATAGAAGTAGGCCTACGGGCCTCCCGGGTGGCGCAGTGGTCTAGGGCACTGCATCACAGCGCTAGCTGCGCCACCAGAGTCTCTGGGTTCGCGCCCAGGCTCTGTCGCAGCCGGCCGCGACCGGGAGGTCCGTGGGGCGACGCACAATTGGCCTAGCGTCGTCCGGGTTAGGGAGGGTTTGGCCGGTAGGGATATCCTTGTCTCATCGCGCTCCAGCGACTCCTGTGGCGGGCCGGGCACAGTGCGCGCTAACCGAGGGGGCCAGGTGCATGGTGTTTCCTCCGCCACATTGGTGTGGCTGGCTTCCGGGTTGGAGGCGAGCTGTGTTAAGAAGCAGTGCGGCTTGGTTGGGTTGTGCTTCGGAGGACGCATGGCTTTTGACCTTCGTCTCTCCCGAGCCCGTACGGGAGTTGTAGCGATAAGACAAGATAGTAATTACTAGCGATTGGATACCACGAAAATTGGGGAGAAAAGGGGGTAAAAATGTAAAAAATACCTGGCTACCTGGCCTGCGCGCAAATGTAGGCCTGTAAATGTGTCCATTTGGGGATCTGATAGTATTTCTGATTGTCTTAACTCACTACCACTAATGAGCAGTGGAGCTTCTCAAAGTAATTTTTCTTCACCTCAAACAGCAAGTTAACAAAGTCTGTTTTTACATCCATTGAGAATTACACAAGTTTCTCAATGTAGCCTATTTGATAAATCTTTCCAGCTCTCTCGATTTCTACCTGCAGGCTGCAATGTTTGTATTTGTTGGCTTTATGTAGGCTATTTTTACATAGTTGGCAATGGAAATATAAATTACTTTTACATTTGTACAATTTAGATTTAGATATAATTTTTATTAATCACATGTCAATGATTTTGAGATACAAAGACTTTATTATAAAAGAAATTAAACGAAAAATTGCGACCAGTCGACTCTTGGTCGAGCAATATTTTTTGGGGGTCGGGGACAGCCCTAGTATGATGTAATCAAAACTCATACTCATTTTGGCAACACATTAGACAAATCATTTCTCAGCTCACTCTCAATAAAACCTGTCCAGTTTTCAAACATTACAAGAACACAATGTGTTTTGGCTTGAAAAGGTTTGTTCACCCTTGTATTGAGTTAGGGTTAAGGACCGGCCAATCTCTTAACCATTCTAAGATGATAAGTACTTGGTAATGTGACAAAATGTAAACTGTTTCTTTATTGCTTGGGGCACCTATATGTCTAGCATGTGTGGAGACCACCACTTCACTTCCCCACTAAATGAGTTTGACTGGAGTTAATACCAGTGCCGATGTGTATCAGTGGCAATAACCTCCTTCCACAAGGAGCTTAGCATTGTTATTGAGCAGAAACTAATAACAATGCTTCCTCTTTCTATCTCTCGCTTTCACTTTCCCTCCCTCTCTCTCTCTTTCTCTCCCTCTATCTCTATTTCTTTCTTACAATTTTTTTCTGTCTTTCTATTACTATTTCTCTCTCACTTTCTCTTCCCCCCACCATCTCCTCTCGCTCTCTCTCTTCATCCCTCAGCCCTAGTGGAGGAGATCTACCAGTCTCAGAGGGATAGGGACCAGGCGGCGATGGCCTGGCTGTGTCTGTCAAATGAAGAGCGGGACGAGGCCCTGCACCGGGCCAAGCGGCTGCAGCAGGCGGCAGCTGAGTAGTACGTACTAAATCACCCCAACACACCACAACATAGCATACCCTAACAGACCACAGAACAGAGTTGGGGTCGATTCCGTGTCAATTCAGGAATTAAACATAAATTACATTTTCACGTTTCTTCTTTCCTCAGCCCTGGCACAGAAACCCATTCTGCTTAACTAACTCGCCATTCTCTCTCCCTCTTCTCTGACTGCATTTCAATTCAGTCAATTTAGAATGTAATTTACATTTCAATTCCAAATTGCAATTGCTTTTCAATAAGGAAAATTGGCATTGATTTCCTGAAATTAATGAATTAAAACGGCATGGTTGACCCCAACCCTGCCACACAGAGCCACTCTGATTAGCTAACAGACCTCTCTCCCTCTGCTCTCACGGTCACTCACAACATCAGCAGTATGTAGAAAAGTTGGGAAATAGATTGTAGAAGTGAGTAGCATTCAATAAGCATTTTCAATGAGATGCCTGTGAAAAGCATTCCATTCTCTCTCTCTGCTAAACTGTTATTTCCTCACTCTTTCCCCTTTTTCTTCTTCTTCCCTTTCTATGGAAATGGTGATGGAGAATTTTCTGACATCTATAATGGTCCAGTTTGTTTACTTGCCATTGCTTAGGCAACTCCGCTTTGTTCTTCAGGCTGGTCGACAAGGTGAATGAATGGAATGGAATGGGGGTGGTTGTAAAACCGGCAGGGGGGATGACAAAAAATCCAATATCCAATGGTTTGGAAATATATTGGAGAGTCCCCTCGCCCTCCGTGCGAGGTTGTCAGTCAAGAGTTGCACTGTATAGGAAATCAATCAAGTCCTTCAGACCAGCAGATATTTACCTGCCTGTCTGAAGAGGGCTAATTAATGTGATTTTTGTTTTGTTTAGGTGGTTGTTGGATGGGGGTTGGTTGGGTGGTGGGGTCAGTTCTTAACTACCAGAACCTTTCAAATGAAAACTGCATTGTCCACTAGGATGGAGGCAGGCAGGCAATATTTGCTGGTGAAGTTTAGAAGTAATTACATTTCTACTTAAGGGAATATCTAACTTTCTGTCGGAAGCAAATCTATATTTCAATAAGCCTTGGTATGTTGGTTGGTGTGAACTCCACACTCCACTTGAAAAATAAATTCTGTTGTTTTTTGTTTCCAATGCATTTTTTACTATAAAACGTTTGTCAAACAAATGTTTTTATCTTATTATATTTATTTGATATGACCTTTTATTCTAATTATTTAAATTGTTTAAATTGACTGGACTTATTGGTTGGCATGAAGAGCATTCAGTTAGCCTTGTTTTATGCCAAATAGCCTGGCAATCTAATTAGAAAAACATCCCCTTTCATCTCTTCATGCTTTTCAAGGCGCCGCCCAGCTTTCCTCTTAGTAAGGAAAGGGTAATTGATAGCCAAGCACAATCCCATTATCTGAGCTGGAATATGGAAAGGCATGTTCTGAACCTTTATTTTCCCAGGCAGGCAGGTCAGTGGCAGGCCCACTATGATTGAGTATGTACCTTTATAATGGGAGGTGATCCGTGTAATGCCTTTGTCAATGAGCTGAGGAGTTGTTGTGTTTTCCCTGAGAGGAGAAGACTGACTGACTGGCTGGCTGCTGGGGAAATCACAAGATGTGCATACCAAATGCCACCCTAACCCTATATTAGTAAAAGTAGTACACTATATAGGGAATAGGATTACCTTTGGGACCCATCTATTGGCACTTTAAGGAGAATGACAGGGGTTGAGAGAGCGCCAAAATGTGTTATTTTAGTACCTAACTGAAGATTCCACTTCACCTAGATTTAACAAGCGATATCAGTTCATTGTGGGAGGGAGAGGGAGAGCGAGAGAGACTGGCTTGATATCCATGAATCTCGTCACACACTGCTGTAATTACAGTAGTCTTTTCTCTGTAAAGGTGCTCAATCCTGCTACACACCTACAGATGATTCAACCCCTCACCTCAGCACATATGGACAATTGATCCCAGTAGTTATATATAGCAGTAAACATTAATAACTTAACAGTCCTCCTCCCTCCGTGGCAAATATACTGGGTATTATCGGGGGAATAATGGCTGGGGTCTGGTGGCACTTTTAATATGTCGAGGGTGTCTTCTGTTCTTGATCATCGACTCTGAAAACCCCCAGAACAGAACGCAATTATTGGATGTGAGGAAGATTTGGGAAGTGATCTCATTTTGCCGTTCTAAGGAAAGGAAACTGATGGAGCTAACCGGCATGTATTTTTTCTCTCCCTCAATTCCCTATTTCTCTCTCCTCCTCCTCTCTCTGTCTGTCTGTCCTCTCTCCATCTCTCTCTCTCTCTCTTTCCCCTCTTCTTAGGCGAGATAATATTAACCCTGAAGGAGGTGATATGGTAAGCCCCCCTAGGAGCTCATGTGGGCTCACATTTCTCTCACCAGAATTTCCTCAATTAAAAGGTATCAGGAAACAAAGGAACAAAGGACAGCTAAGCACATTTCAACACTATGATTATTTTAAGGAGGTTGATATCATCTCCTTAAAAAAACGATTAAAAGAAAGATATTGCTATTACTAATATTCAGATCTATCCTATACACATGTGCACCACTTATGTGAATGTGAGAACTGATATATTTGGTACACATCACCTGCAGCATCTGCATATTGCTTTGTTTTGTGTTTTGTGTGTTTTTCATATTCATACAGTACCAGTGAAAAAGTTTGGACACACCTACTCATTCAAGGGTTTTTCTTTATTTTTACTATTTTCTACATTGTAGAATCATAGTGAAGACATCAAAACTATGAAATAACACATATGGAATCATGTAGTAACCAAAAAAGTGTTGAACAAATTTAGATTCTTCAAAGTAGCCCCCCTTTGCCTTGATGACAGCTTTGCACACTCTTGGCATTCTCTCAACCAGCTTCGTGAGGGATTTTAGCTTTCATTCTTTGAATATTCTTAAACGTAATATTATATTTACTGTGGTAAATGAAATGGCTTCGAGAGCACGCATAGCTTTATAGCTGAATGGTCAAAGTATGTACAGTTGAAGTCTGAAGTTTACATACACTTAGGTTGGAGTCATTAAAACTCATTTTTCAACCACTCCACAAATTTTTTGTTAACAACTATAGTTTTGGCAGTCGGTAAGGACATCTACTTTGTGCATGACGCAAGTAATTTTTCCAACAATTGTTTACAGACAGATTATTTCACTGATAATTCACTGTATCACAATTCCAGTGGGTCAGAAGTTTACACACACTAAGTTGACTGTGCCTTTAAACAGCTTGGAAAATTCCAGAAAATGATGTCATGGCTTTAGAAGCTTCTGATAGGCTAATTGACATCATTTGAGTGAATTGGAGGTGTACCTGTGGATGTATTTCAAGGCCTACCTTCAAACTCAGTGTCTCTTTGCTTGACATCATGGGAAAATCCAAAGAAATCAGCCAAGACCTCAGAAAATAAATTGTAGACCTCCACAAGTCTGGTTCATCCTTGGGAGCAATTTCTAAATGCCTGAAGGTATCGCGTTCATCTGTACAAACAATAGTACGCAAGTATAAACACCATGGGACCACGCAGCCGTCATACCGCTCAGGAAGGAGATGCGTTCTTTCTCCTAGAGATGAACGTACTTTGGTGCGAAAAGTGCAAATCAATCCCAGAACAACAGCAAAGGACCTTGTGAAGATGCTGGAGGAAACCGGTACAAAAGTATCTATATCCACAGTAAAAATGAGTCCTATATCGACATAACCTGAAAGGCCGCTCAGCAAGGAAGAAGCCTCTGCTCCAAAACCGCCATTAAAAAAGCCAGACTACGGTTTGAAACTGCACATGGGGAGAAAGATTGTGCTTTTTGGAGAAATGTCCTCTGGTCTGATGATTTTTTTTTTTGAATTGTTCGGCCATAATAACCATTGTTATGTTTGGAGGAAAAATTGGGAGGCTTGCAAGCCGAAGAACACCATCCCAACCGTGATGCACGGGGGTGGCAGCATCATGTTGTGGGGGTGCTTTGCTGCAGGAGGGACTGGTGCACTTCACAAAATAGATGGCATAATGAGGAAGGAAAATTGTGGATATATTCAAGCAACATCTCAAGACATCAGTCAGGAAGTTAAAGCTTGGTCGCAAATGGGTCTTCCAAATGGACAATGACCCCAAGCATACTTTCAAAGTTGCGGCAAAATGGCTTAAGGGCAACAAAGTCAAGGTATTTGAGTGGCCATCACAAAGCCCTGACCTCAATCCTATAGAAAATGTGTGGGCAGAACTGAAAAAGTGTGTGCGAGCAAGGAGGCCTACAAACCTGACTCAGTTACACCAGCTCTGTCAGGAGGAATGGGCCAAAATTCACCCAACTTATTGTGGGAAGCTTGTGGAAGGCTACCCAAAACGTTTGACCCAAGTTATACAATTTAAAGGCAATGCTACCAAATACTAATTGAGTGTATGTAAACTTCTGACCCACTGGGAATGTGATGAAAGAAATAAAAGCTGAAATAAATAATTCTCTCTACTATTATTCCGACATTTCACATTCTTAAAATAAAGTGGTGATCCTAACTGACCTAAGACAGATAATTTTTACTAGGATTAAATGTCAGGAATTGTGAAAAACTAAGTTTAAATGTATTTGTTTAAGGTGTATGTAAACTTCCGACTTCAGCTGTATGTATGAGATGAGTAATGTAAGATATGTAAGCATTATTAAAGTGCCATTATTTAGAGGCATTGTATAACGTGACTAGTGATCAAATCATTAAAGTGGCCAGTGAATCCGAGCAAGGGTTGCCTTCCAGAGAGACATCAGAGACTGCAACGTTCTTTGTTTCATGGAAACATGGCTCACTCGAGACACGCAATCAGAGTCGGTACAGCCACCTGGTTTCTTCACGCATCACGCCGACAGAAACAAGCATCTCTCTGGTAATAAGAAGGGAGGGGGTGTATGCCTTATGATTAACGAGACGTGGTGTGATCATAACAACATACAGTGGGGCAAAAAAGTATTTAGTCAGCCACCAATTGTGCAAGTTCTCCCACTTAAAAAGATGAGAGAGGCCTGTAATTTTCATCATAGGTACACTTCAACTATGACAGACAAAATGAGAAAAGAAAATCCAGAAAATCACATTGTAGGATTTTTAATGAATTTATTTGCAAATTATGGTGGAAAATAAGTATTTGGTCAATAACAAAAGTTTCTCTCAATACTTTGTTATATACCCTTTGTTGGCAATGACAGAGGTCAAACGTTTTTTGTAAGTCTTCACAAGGTTTTCACACACTGTTGCTGGTATTTTGGCCCATTCCTCCATGCAGATCTCCTCTAGAGCAGTGATGTTTTGGGGCTGTTGCTGGGCAACACGGACTTTCAACTCCCTCCAAAGATGTTCTATGGGGTTGAGATCTGGAGACTGGCTAGGCCACTCCAGGACCTTGAAATGCTTCTTACGAAGCCACTCCTTCGTTGCGCGGGCGGTGTGTTTGGGATCATTGTCATGCTGAAAGACCCAGCCACGTTTCATCTTCAATGCCCTTGCTGATGGAAGGAGGTTTTCACTCAAAATCTCCATTCATTCTTTCCTTTACACGGATCAGTCGTCCTGGTCCCTTTGCAGAAAAACAGCCCCAAAGCATGATGTTTCCACCCCCATGCTTCACAGTAGGTATGGTGTTCTTTGGATGCAACTCAGCATTCTTTGTCCTCCAAACACGACGAGTTGAGTTTTTACCAAAAAATTATATTTTGGTTTCATCTGACCATATGACATTCTCCCAATCTTCTTCTGGATAATCCAAATGCTCTCTAGCAAACTTCAGACGGGCCTGGACATGTACTGGCTTAAGCAGGGGGACACGTCTGTCACTGCAGGATTTGAGTCCCTGGCGGCGTAGTGTGTTACTGATGGTAGGCTTTGTTACTTTGGTCCCAGCTCTCTGCAGGTCATTCACTAGGTCCCCCCGTGTGGTTCTGGTATTTTTGCTCACCGTTCTTGTGATCATTTTGACCCCACGGGGTGAGATCTTGCGTGGGGCCCCAGATCGAGGGAGATTATCAGTGGTCTTGTATGTCTTCCATTTACTAATAATTGCTCCCACAGTTGATTTCTTCAAACCAAGCTGCTTACCTATTGCAGATTCAGTCTTCCCAGCCTGGTGCAGGTCTACAATTTTGTTTCTGGTGTCCTTTGACAGCTCTTTGGTCTTGGCCATAGTGGAGTTTGGAGTGTGACTGTTTGAGGTTGTGGACAGGTGTCTTTTATACTGATAACAAGTTCAAACAGGTGCCATTAATACAGGTAACGAGTGGAGGACAGAGGAGCCTCTTAAAGAAGAAGTTACAGGTCTGTGAGAGCCAGAAATCTTGCTTGTTTGTAGGTGACCAAATACTTATTTCCCACCATAATTTGTAAATAAATTCATTAAAAATCCTACAATGTGATTTTCTGGAATTTTTTTTCTCATTTTGTCTGTCATAGTTGAAGTGTACCTATGATGAAAATTACAGGCCTCTCTCATCTTTTTAAGTGGGAGAACTTGCACAATTGGTGGCTGACTAAATACTTTTTTGCCCCACTGTACAGGAACTCAAGTCCTTTTGTTCACCTGACTTAGAATTCCTCACAATCAAATGCCGACCGCATTATCTACCAAGAGAATTCTCTTCGATCATAATCATGTCGTGTATATTCTCCCCCAAGCAGACACATCGACGGCCCTCAAAGAACTTCATTTGACTCTATGTAAACTGGAAACCACATATCCTGAGGCTGCATTTATTGTAGCTGGGGATTTTAACAAGGCTAATCTGAAAACAAGGCTCCCTAAATTTTATCAGCATATTGATTGCGCGACCCGGGCTGGCAAAACCCTGGATCATTGTTATTCTAACTTCCACGGCGCAAAAAAGGCCCTCCCCCGCCCTCCTTTCGGAAAAGCTGACCACGACTCCATTTTGTTGCGCCCAGCCTATACACAGAAACTAAAACAGGAAGCACCCGTGCTCAGGTCTGTTCAACGCTGGTCCGACCAATCGGATTCTACACTGATTCGGTGAGCGAGGTTATTAGCAAGTGCATCGGTGATGTTGTACCCACAGCGTCTATTAAAACATTCCCCAACCAGAAACCGTGAATTGATGGCAGCATTCGCGCAAAACTGAAAGTGTGAACCACTGCTTTTAATCAGGGCAAGGTGACCGGAAACATGACCGAATACAAACAGTGTAGCTATTCCCTCCGCAAGGCAATTAAACAAGCTAAGCATCAGTATAGAAACAAAGTAGAGTCGCAATTCATTGCCTCCGACACGAGAGGTATGTGGCAGGGTCTACAGTCAATCACGGACTACAAAAGAAAAACCAGCCCCGTCGCGGACCACGATGTCTTGCTCCCAGACAGACTAAACAACTTCTTTGCTCGCTTTGAGGACAATACAGTGCCACTGACACGGCCCGCTACCAAAACCTGCGGGCTCTCCTTCACTGCATCCAACGTGAGTCAAACATTTAAACGTGTTAACCCTCGCAGGGCTGCAGGCCCAGACGGCATCCCCAGCCGCCTCCTCAGATCATGCGCAGAACAGCTGGCTGGTGTGTTTACGGACATATTCAATCAATCCTTATCCCAGTCTGCTGTTCTCACATGCTTCAAGTGGGCCACCATTGTTCCTGTTCCCAAGAAAGCTAAGGTAACTGAGCTAAATGACTACCGCCCCGTAGCACTCACTTCCGTCATCATGAAGTGCTTTGAGAGACTAGTCAAGGACCATATCACCTCCACCCTACCTGACACCCTAGACCCACTCCAATTTGCTTACCGCCCCAATAGGTCCACAGACGACGCAATCGCAATCAAATTGCACACTGCCCTAACCCATCTGGACAAGAAGAATATCTATGTAAGAATGCTGTTCATCGACTACAGCTCAGCATTTAACACCATAGGTCCCTCCAAACTCGTCATTAAGCTCGAGACCCTGGGTCTCGACCCCGCACTGTGCAACTGGGTCCTGGACTTCCTGATGGGCCGCCCCCAGGTGGTGAGGGTAGGTAACAACATCTCCACCCCGCTGATCCTCAACACTGGGGCCCCACAAGGGTGCTTTCTCAGCCCTCTCCTGTATTCCCTGTTCACCCATGACTGCCTGGCCATGCACGCCTCCAACTCAATCATCAAGTTTGCAGACGACACTACAGTGGTAGGCTTGATTACCAACAAAGACGAGATGGCCTACAGGGAGGAGGTGAGGGCCCTCGGAGTGTGGTGTCAGGAAAATAACCTCACACTCAATGTCAACAAAACAAAGATGATCGTGAACTTCAGGAAACAGCAGAGGGAGCAGCCCCCTATCCACATCGACGGGACAGTTATGGAGAGGGTGGAAAGTTTTAAGTTCTTCGGCGTACACCTCACGGACAAACTTAAATGGTCCACCCACACAGACAGCGTGGTGAAGAAGGCGCAGCAGCGCCAAAACCTGCGGGCTCTCACCTCCTCCCTGAAGTCCACGATCATCTCCTTTGTTTTGTTGACATTGAGTGTGAGGTACCTATACTGACCTCGCCTTTTGGATGGTAGCGGTGTGAACAGGCAGTGGCTCGGGTGGTTGATGTCCTTGATGATCTTTTTGGCCTTCCTGTGACATCGGGTGGTGTAGGTGTCCTGGAGGGCAGGTAGTTTGCCCCCGGTGATGCGTTGTGCAGACCTCACTACCCTCTGGAGAGCCTTGCGGTTGAGGGCGGTGCAGTTGCCGCACCAGGCTGTGATACAGCCCGACAGGATGCTCTCGATTGTGCATCTGTAAAAGTTTGTCAGGGTTTTGAGTGACAAGCCAAGTTTCTTCATTCTCCTGAGGTTGAAGAGGCGCTTTTTACGCCTTCTTCACCACACAATCTGTAACTTATAACTTATAACTTTCCACACAGAAGTGAGTGCTACGGGGCGGTAGTCATTTAGTTCAGGTGTCTTTGCCTTCTTGGGTACATGAACAATGGTAGCAATCTTGAAGCATGTGGGGACAGCGGACTGGGCGGGCAATGATGGTGTTTAGTTTGTATGGAAGCGTGACGTCTGTCTCCGTGACGTGGCTGGTTTTCTTTTTGTAGTCCATGATTTCCTGTAGACCCTGCTACATGCGTCTTGTGTCTGAGGCATTGAATTGCGACTCCACCTTGTCCCTGTACCGGCATTTCGCTTGTTTGATTTCCTTGCAGAGGGAATAACTACACTGTTTATATTCAGTCATATTCCCAGACCTCTTTCCATGGTTAAATGCGGTGGATCGTGTTTTGCGCGAATGCCGCCATCCATCCACGGTTTCTGGTTAGGGTAGGTTTTAATAGTCACAGTGGGTACAACATCTTCAATGCACTTCTTTATAAACGCACTCACCGAGTCAGGGTATACGTCGATGTTATTGTCTGAGGCTGACCGGAACACATTCCAGTCCAGGTGATCAAAACAATCCTGTAGCGTGGCTTCCAATTGGTCGGACCAGCGTTGAATGGTTCTTGTCACTGGTACATCCTGCTTGAGTTTCTGCCTATAAGACGGTAGGAGCAAGATGGCATCGTGGTCGGATTTGCAGAAGGGGAGGTCTTTGTATGCATTGCGGATATTAGAGTAGCAGTGGTCAAGGGTATTGCACATGCGTGTAGTGCTATCAATATGCTGGTAGAATTTAGCCTTCTCAAATTTGCTTTGTTAAAATCCCCAGGTACAATAAATGCAGCCTCAGGATATATGGTTTCCAGTTTGCCCTTTGATCGAAAGTCTGTTTAGTCACACACAAACACACACCGTGAATTTGTCTGAAGCTATCTGTTTGATTTAGTAAACCAACAAACTACTTGATTTGCATTTGAGCTTATGGTAGCATAACCTCAAATATTTGATACATAAATCTTACGTAAATATGTTCAACGATTTAAAAATAAACAAGCAGTCGGACAAATATTGGCATCCAGATATTATACCTCTACATTAAAAAGTGGGCCCAGTATTTGCTTGGAAACCTGGGTTTTGATATAGACTTGAAGCTCTCATGTAGCGATTTGTTAGTGTCCGGTTTTACAACTGGGTTTGTTTGAGGAGAGTTATGCAGACAGGCCAACATCTTGTGCCGATGTGCAAAACAGATCCATGTATTAGAATATGTTCATAGGAGAGAGTGTCACAGCCCCACAGTATTAGTGTTGACCAAATGATCACTTTAGGGAAAGGTTAATAGTTGAAGTTCACTTATTCTATCTGTATTTTAGCCATTTAGTCACAACCCTTTTGCTAATTGTTTCAGATATAATGATATTTACTGGATGTTTGATTAATACAGACGGTAACATTGCCCAATATATTCTTATTTAGCTTTCACATATGCCTTTCCTGGTCTGCATAAAGAAAATCTGCACATTTTCAGTGGTGTTTCTACCAAACGGACTTGTTGTGGATACAAATTAGAGCATGATGGTGTAGTGCGCACACATACTTTTTCACGTAAGTTTTCATGTACCAAATAAAAATCTCAAGTTCGATGTGTTTCCATCGCATTGTCAACTCTACCAATAGTTTTGTCACAAAGACTGTTGCATTAAATAGCAAATGTGCCTACTTTGGTCTTGGTGTCACGACTTCCACCGAAGGTGGCTCCTTTTCGTCACCGGTCTACTAGCTGCCACCGATCGATCCCCTTTTCCTTTTCTGTTGGTTTTGTCTTATTGGTTACACCTGTTTCTTGTTTGGGGTTTGTTTAGGGCTATTTAAGCCGGTTATGCCTGCCTGCTTTTGTACGGGCTTGTTTCTCTGTTCGGTTTTGTGGATGTGTTATTTTTGTATTTCTCCGGACTGTTTGTGTCCTGTTTTTGGGCCGGTCATTTTATGCGCCTGGTGTTTTGGCGTGGCCTGACTCCGCACCCACTACTCCTAGTCACGTAACACTTGGCACCTGCGCTTTAGCCAACAGCTGGCAGATAGTGCGGGTATACTAGTCTACATGATGAGATTATTATGGATAAGAGTGAGAATATTTTGTTGTTGTTGTCAAACACCAGTCGAGCATCAATCATCATGTCACCAGAATAAGACCCTCAATATTTATTGGAAAAGCAGCATCAATTTCATCACTGTTCACTTTCACCAACCTGTGAAGTTCATCATCATTTATTTCAAATGTAGCCTAGTAAACTGCATGGTTTCCGAAGTCGTAGCGGGAGGACTAGGGCTGTTGCGGTGACCATATTATACAGTATTATGAGTCATGACCGCAGTAAAATTCCAGGTGACCTTTGAGTCATGTTAATCTCTTCTTATGCACTCTGCACATGTGTTGGTAGTACCCAACTCACTAACGAGCATCAGGTTCTAATGGCCTGGTACTCAGGGCTCTATTGTCCCTCCATCAGGTTCTAATGGCCTGGTACTCAGGGCTCTATTGTCCCTCCATCAGGTCCTAATGACCTGGTACTCAGGGCTCTATTGTTCCTCTAACCACTCTGACATCAATGCAAATGCTATGGAAAATCACATTAAACACTTATCGTCAACAGTATCACACTTTTAATACTCACCTCACTGTGATGACCCATTAGAATAAAGCAGTTCAACAGCAGGTTGAAACTGAGTAGAAAACATGGTCATTGTGGATGTTGTTTCAAAGCCAAACACAATGAAATGGACAGCACTTTCTAAGGTGAATAATTATTCATAACACCCATATGCATATTAGAGCTTATGTATATGTATAGGTTTATGAGCCCAAGCCTGGAAAAAAAACATGAATAAAAATGAATATGGTGCTGTTATACAATAAAATAGCCTACCGCATAGTACGCAAGACAGAAAAACATAAAACAAAACTGATTTAAGATGTCTTTTACACATAATTGGTCTAACTCCAAAATGAAACAAATTCGAGTAATTTCCTTTGAGTGTGGACTGTATTATTATGCATACTGGATTGCATATTTTACCTTATGCTATGCTCCAATATGTCTATCTATGAGTCTAGGAGAGAACGTGATTCTGTTAGTTCATTGATTGTGCAGGACAGCTTACAGTTAGCCTACAATTATAGTGAATTTGATTTTGAATAGCCTAATAATAGGGAATTGTATATATTTTCTTAATTAATTGGGTTATGTCGTGGACAATCGGTTCAAATATAACGCTGACAAGAACTTGTGAAATCAATTAGGCTTTTAATACAAAGTATATCAAAGCCGGAATGGTCCGCGGAACACACACCCCGCTTCCCAGCCCCGCCTCCAGCATTTATACCCATATAGCATATGGGTCCAACCCATATGCAAATAAACATTATTCCCCTAATTTCTCTGCCACTATTATCTTTTTAGTTCAGGCTTCCTGCTTGTTCACGCCTACTAACGCCCATATCTGCTTTCAGTTAGATTATAATGGTGGTCAGACCCTTGCTTGTCCTAAAAATAATATATGTCTATCTATCCTATAGGCCTACGTCTTTTTAGAAGCAGCTGACTATGGGTCCCTCTATCATTAGTGTGTCAGCAGACCATGTGTCTCTTCCTTTCATTAATGTGTCAATGTACTCTTTGTTTGGTTTGCCTTTATAGGAATCAGCAGACTCTGTGTTTCCCCTATCCTTAGTGTGTCCAATTGTTTTAGGCGCCTATGTGTCTCCCTGTCTTCCTGTGGTCTGTTTTTAATGATCAGCTGTCCTATACGTCTATGTGTTATATATGTGTCTCATTTACTCCTACAAATCCCTCCTCTGGGGCTAATTAGCCACATAAATTATGCAAATATGACTTTGGAATGGTAAATGAGAATACCTATGATGGACAATAAAATAAACAAACAAAGTAAAGCATATAAACCAACTGGACCAAACATCTCCAACTTGTTAATGTTAAATAGGAGTAAAAGATCCAATCAGAAACATTAAAGAAAACCTAACTAGACCAAACATTTCAACATTATCCTCCCTTGCAGACACCTACCAACCTTTGTTAGATGATTAAAGACATGGTCCGTAGACACTTGTAACCGGAATACCCTCTGTCACCTAGCATGTTTTTGAAATTAACCTAGTTTTTAGAAGGCAAAACAAAATTTCATTAAAAGAAAACATATATATTCATCAATATATATATCTAAAAATTCAATCAGACAAACAAAAAACACAAAGCATTAGGCAAAATAAAAATGCTAAAACCACATTATCTAGGAGCACAGTCCTCATCCTTACAAATAAGACAATCTCCTCTTTGACACTTGGCACAGAAAAAAGGTTCCGGGTGATGGTTATGACCATCCTCATGAATTTTTGTACACCACTTGCAATTGTGACGCAAATGACACTTTTTGTGGACATGTATAAGTAAACATTCATCTGAACTGGGTAATTGAACATATACATGGAAACCATCCTTACGAAAATCGTGACACGCATGACCACCCCCCCCCCCCCCCCCCCCCCAATCACTTCATAGAGACAGTTAGGGTTACCAAAGGGACAGTCAAGAGGTCCTCCAACCGCATTGCAAGGCTTTCCATACTTATTGGTATAATTGCCTGGGCTTCCCGGTACAGGATCAATCACCACAGGAGGGTCATCTCTCCTTACAGACATCTTTTTAACTGTTGTCTGAACCACAATTGACTTTACCAGGGGTATAACACAACAAAATGCAATACCCAGAGCCAATAACCCTCCTCCCAACATGATGGCCATCCTAGCAAACATGGCTCCCCACTTTCCTAACGCTAGGTCCAACCAATCCCATACATGAGAGTCTAAACCAGCATTAGCCTTTACTTCTGCTCGTAATCCTTTGAGTTTGGCCATAGCAATATTGGGAATAAAGGTGCAACAGTCATCCCCAAACATGACACAAACTCCACCCTTCTCCGCTAAGAGCCAATTGAGAGCCTGTCTATTTTGCCAAGTCATTTTACTGGTAGCCTGTACCTGTTCCCCCAACGCCGTTAGATCCGAGTCAGTATAGTTAATGAATCTCTGTTGGTTGTAGTATATATAATTAATCCACTCTAAGTTCTTATTTGGTGTTATCCACAAGAATATAGATTCAAATCCTGATTTAACCTCATCTCTGGCCTTGTAATCCCGAGGTACACCTCTAAGCAGTCCAATGGCATTAAGGTATACCTCAGGATCCTTCTCATAAGCCCTTTTAACTCTAGGTTTAACATAGTCATCATGGGGTGATTTAATAATAGTAACCTATTTAATTGCTCTAACTAAGGCACAAAGACCAATCCATTCATCAGACAATACATTCAACAGTTAGTTTCTGGATGTGTGGAAAGAACAATCAGCAATACCTCTGTCTTGATTTTTCAACATAGTAAGAGATGGCGCAACCTGAGTTATGTGACCACACAACCCTTTTCTATTCATAATCAACCCTTTATCATTACTTTTACGAACTCCCACATTCTCTAACACCCAAATAGTATCACATTCTACAGTGGTGTTTCCTACATCAATTCCTTCGGTGTGGTGTCTGTAAAAACATTCATATTTTCCTTTAACCACGGTACTTCTGTCTAATTGAGGTCCATTTGATTCAGTTCTAATGTTATAGACAGCACAATCATTGTCTCCCAGCATGGTCTCATTCAACATATTTTTACCCCTAGTGCTTACCCAGAGCAATCCTACATTTTATGTCACACAAGGGAATAGAATACTTTCTATTGGTACAATGGTCATTTTTCCAACTTACACAGTTTTTAAATGATGCTGGTTCAGAGACTATTAAAAGATCAGACAAAGGTGATTTTCTACACAAAACACAATTGTCCATTCTGTGTTTGTTTGCCATATACTTAGGCCATTCGTATCACTCGTTCGTCACTCCTTCTCGTGTGGTGTCCTTGAGTGGTTCTGATTCTGATATATCTAATTCTGTTGCTTTTTCAATGTTCTTATCTTGAGGTAGATCATTAGAGTTTATCAGAAAGTTCCAAATGTCAGTAAAAAACTCTCCTGACTGATGTCTCAGGTTGCTTTGTGGGTACGGTGGTCTGCTTGGTAAGGGAGGTCGATGTCATCTTAGTGGTAGCTACTGTGGTCGTCACAGCAGCCGCCACCCTTGTTGTTGTCACAGGTTCTTCCTGTTCAGGTGCAGGGGTAGGATCAATCTTAATGACCGTGGTGCTACTCCCTTCGGTCACTGTTGTTCTTGTTATTTCAACTATTAATTCTTCACCTTCAACTGGTTCAATCTGATTCATGATGAGCACCCTCTCGTCTTTTTCTTTGATTTATGTCAGGTCACATCCTTTCGGATCCCAAACGACTTGTCCCTTTGTTTGGTGATGTGTCCATCCACAGAGTGCCATCTCCGGTAAGGGTTTGATCCTTATGATTGAGATAGACTTCAGTTCTCCTGCTTCTGTTTTGAGGTGGAACAGAGATTCTAACCTTGTCAGTCTTTTTGGATTGTTCGGCTGATTCCTTTCTTCTCTTCCTGCTTCCACCATACGTCTTGATTGTGCGTGAGTCTGTTGTTTCTATACTAGCATTCACTGTTACTTCTGTTATGTCAATGTCATTATTCTTTTGTTGTTCTAACTTCAATTGTCTGTAAAGGAGACCATTCAAGAGTTGAAAAGTCAATTGTGGGGAAATCCCCATTTTCTTCAGCTTGCGGGACTTTTCCTCCTCTTTCTTCACCTGAGGCTCCCTCCTCAGGCTGGACTTAGCTTCCATCTGGAAGGGTTTCAATTTTAGGGAAGAGATGTTCTCATTCTGTTCCTTGTGAGGCCTCTCCTCCTCTTCTGGGTGCATTAGTCGGTGCGCCTGTCACATTTTGGCTTTCACTTGATTTGCTGTTTTCTTGGCTCCTCCCTGGTGAATCAGCATCCTCTGTGTCCTCATCTCTATATGGTTGTGTCCTTCTCTCTGTTGGGACTCAGGTGCAGTGGTTCAGATGGTACCACGTCTGGCTTCCTTTCACTTGGACGGCCGTTCTTGTTGCTTTGGCCACCTCATAGGGTCCTTCTCTCCTCGGTTGATCCCACTTCCTCCGGAACACTCGAACGTGGACTAGATCTCCTGGTGTCACTGGGAGAGGTCCTTCTGGTCCCCTTGGATCATCAGACGCGGAACCTCTCGTCCTGGTTCAGGTTTCTGCCTTCTTTCTGTGAGGCATTCATACTTAGAGACTTATGGCCTCTGTTCTATGATTGCACCATACATCCTCTTACTTCCATCACTCATCACACAACAAACTGACATTCCAGCTGAAGCTGGCGAACCCATCTCCTTCTTGTTTCCTAAACATAAGACTTGGAAAACAACAGACAAAGCATAACAGTATTGACAATGTTATGTGTTATGCATAAATATATTCATGAAAACTGAAATCTGAGACCATGACAATTCCCACTCTCTCTTCACCTGACTCTATGCCTCCAGGATACTTTTCTGCTGGACTCCACAAAAATAAAAGCCCTAAAAAGCTTCCTCATGCTTCCACCCAGTCTTCCCCTTTTGGCCCCAGGTTCTAAGAGGTGTTCCCAAATCATGTCATTTTTTACTTAGTTTCCCATCTGCTCCATTTCAACTGATAATCATGTGCATAACCTTAATCAACATTATCTCTTCTTGACGTAATTCAACACTGTATATGCTTTCACATCAATTCCTTTAACATGTTTGTTTAGAGTATAATATCCTATCATCTATTCTTTTTCACATGATGCATTAAAAAATGAAACAAGTAGCCCCCAAACTCAACCCAGTATGTCTATAGTGGAATCTAGTCTCTCTCTCTCTCTCTCTCTCTCTCTGTTCCACGTCCTCTGTCATGGTGTTTTCAAGCTCACCCATTATTCAGCTGGACCTCACTTCTCGTGAGACTTATGCACCCACCAAAGAGAGACATGAAGATCTTTACCACTGCAGTGTTGTAAGAAGTATACCACCAGCCTGGTGTATCTTGATGTACACTCAGTCTCCAGAATGCAGCCCAAGCCCTTCCATTTCTGGCTGTTTTTTCCTGAGGACATACACACTAACACATGGGTTATTTCCTGACAACAGACTTTCTTCTTATAGCAAGATCACTAAATCTTAATTTTTAATAACAGCCCTATGTAAACATTCTGCCTCAAATACCTGGCCTCCTGCCACAGAAATATTCATAATGATAGTCAAATGATGGTCCCTACAGCAACTGCTGTAAAATAACATATAATCAGTCAAGTGTCTTCCAGTTGGATTAATATCCAATCCTAACAAAATTAAGTCATAAGTTTCTTAAACTTTTGCTCTAGTGTTCAAAATGCCACCACTTATTATTTTTACCATACTTTAGGTATGTGAATTGTTCTATTTACTTTAGAATTGTCCCTATATTTTACACAGCCAGCTGTCTTTCCTTTTCTGTGAATTATCTCTATTTTTATACATAGTTTCTAGAAATAACACCCCTTCACTACCATTACCTTAATTTATGAGTCCCCTCATATCCCCAATGTAGTCACAGTTTTTCTAACCCATAACAGCCATTGTTTGATACATACTTAAAACATTCTTAAATCAATTTATATATCATTTATATCAGTATCAGTCCCTCCTCAGGAACATATACACAACCTTATGTTCCTCAAAACAAAAATAAATTGACCAAACGAGAAATAAAAAAATAAAAAAATTATAATAATTGCACATTTGCAATATTACCACTATTTGTAATGTAATTAAACCTGGGGAAAACGTCCATCTGTTTCATTCTATGCCAATGTTATTGTTGGTCTCTTTCTTCTTCATCCTTGGGTATCATCGCACAACAGACTACCTTTTTATTCAATTATATTATTACATTTTTTCATTACAATTCCAATGACATTATAAAACAAAAGAAACAAAAAACCTTTAATCTAATATTCTGTAAGTTTTGTCAACCTCCTTGTCTCAGGATTAGTTTCCAGAGCTTCCCTAGGCCTATTAAATTTAAACAGTTCTATATCCAAATAACTAAACAGTTCTTTTTTAAATACATTTTCCAACCCAATATTCAGGATAACAGTCCTTAGTGTTTACTTTAACTCAAATTTGACCTTATCTATTCAATACACATCATCCCTTTAATAATTAACATTTATACTAAACACTTTTATTACCAGTATTATCTATTTTCCCAATAGCCCTTTTGTCTCAGTTTTTCTCTCATGAGTAGCCTGGTAATAAAAGGTCAGTACCCCAAGTCCTCTAAGTCATTATTCTCCCAACAAATATAATTTCAGCATGTCTATTTTTAGATACAGTTCACAGGTCATCAGACACAGTTGTCCCTCACTATTCAGTCGGTTAGGGTGGGTTTGAGCTCCACACCCACTTGTGGTGATATTCTCTCCCATGCCTTAAAGCATTCTGACGTCACCTTCCATGATAACTCCCTTATTCTACTGGTGATCTCTCAGATGAATTACAGATGATGTATCTATCAACATAACCCTCACAGAGACCCACACTCCAATAAACCCTTTGGAGTAACTTTCATCACTTTTTATATGCAGAATGAACAAAGCACATTTGTGTATTTACTCAAAGACCATAACCCCAGGGAACTGATATTTTTTCAAAGTAATTATACACTTTGAATAGAGTCTGGTGTTTCTTAATTATTTTATAATTAAATCCCACCTGTTCCAACAATTTCTAGTGAAGGTGATCAGTCTTTCACAGGAAATTCTTAGGATTCAGGGCATTTTGACACCATTCAAATGTTTCCACTCCCCTTTCTTTAGAAACAACTTAAATACATTTTTCAAAAAACATTTCCATCCTTCTGCATACCCAATTTGAAACTGAATTGGAAAATACCCTTCCAATAAATCTACTAATGCATATTCATTCCCAGTATATGGTGTACTTACTAGTGAACCATAGGCCAATAACACAAAGGGACTGGACTCACTTATCCAGAACTCCATTTTTAGCCTTATCCAGATATTTTTATTTTTAAAGCGGCTGACTTTAACTAACTGCTTTCCACAGTAATGCAGTCTCCAATGACATTTTGACCAGAGAAGATTAAAACCCTTTTTTTTCTTATTCTTTCTGGAAAAGAAAGTGTACATATCGTTAATATTCACAATGTTACCTTTTATTCAGCAAACCAATAGTATTACTTATACATAGATTTTATTCTAAAGGCGTCTTAACCGTTCCAAAGAATGGCGGTATAGAATATCTAACAATTAAAATTCCATCGGTACTCTAATAGAAGTTAGGTAAAAACATGATCTAATACTTTTTTCATCACATATAAACTGTAATCTCTATGAACCACTCATTGATCAATCAGAGACTATACACCGCCAAGTGAAAATTCCATACCTACTAACCTCAAACCAATTATTTGTTTGTTATTTTGACAAAGATACAAACTCTTGTATAGCGGCATTTCCTGCTATTGCACTAAGTTCTAGTGTCACCTTACACTAATTTTCCCCATACCCGCTATACCCATATCCAAAACAGGGAGCTATTTTCTTATTTGTTCTTAGATATTGTCAATAGTTCTGCTAATCACCCGCACGTCTGCGAGGACGAGTGGAACCACATTTGTCTTTTATAGTAATGTATTTTCTGATGATAGAATGTTACCGGGTAATGGCGTCCCCCATTATCCAGTTTTTTCATATTCAATCCGAATTCGGTAGAACTAATGTGCGCTTCTTTCAGTGACTCCATGGCTTTTTTTTAAATCCCTCATCTCTCTATGCTATGGAGAAACAGTCCTTTTGTTTTCATGCCACTATTTATTTATTTATTTTTCCTAAATACTCCCATGTATTATACACCTTTTATTTACTATTTTTCCGAGGTAGAGCTAATCCCCTTTCCAATTAATAATTCATTTGTCACATCACTTAATTTCTCTTCTCAAAGCCTACTCTATATAGTACAGACATTATTTCTGAATACTACATATGACTTAATGTCTTATTCTAGTACAGTACTTCAAATATCACTGTGTTTTTCCCTTTACAGATATCATTATTTATTCATTTTATTCGTTTGGTTTGTTCTGTTATTACAGTTCTAATCAATTTTTAAGATCTCTATCTAACGTCTGACTTTTACCTTTATTTATTTATATTGTCTATACTTTCTTACCTCTACTCTATATTCTTATTGTTTGATCCTATGGTCAATTTACTAGTGAGGCAAGCCTCAGTATTTTTTACACCCCTCTCTGTCCTTCAGACTATTTTTAGACCGTAGTTTCTGTGACCACAGCGTGACTAGCGCCTGTTTTTTCCCCTTACTCTGTTTACACTGTTTATGAATTCTTAATGTGTCCTGGATTTTACCTATTTATCACTCTTTATCTTAGCTAACCTAGATTCGTTTTAACGTTATAGTACAATTTCAGTTTATTGGCGATTCTGTTTTCTCTTTTGTTACCCACTGCTCTATCCGTATTATACTATTCGGTTAACGCCTTTTTAAGTATTTTTATTTATTATTTGTTTTGACACCTTTTTGTTATTCTTACCGCGGTCTCTTACCACTTTATCACATCATTGTTTTTATCCTTGCTTATAGCTTATTTTACTTCGATGTTTCTTAACTTCGTTCCCTCTGCCTAATAGCAGTTAACAGCACCCTTCTTCAATTTCTATACTCTATTCACAGGAGGGCTGCGCGCTCCCTCTTCTGGACGTTCTGCCTACACACACACAACCTGTCCTTTCTTTCTTTTTAATGTTCTATTTTTACACAGATCTACTCATTTCTTACAACATTCTCATTAATCCTTTTATTTTTCATCCGTTCATTCAATCCCTTTGTTTTTACCTCAAAACAACTTACAGTCTTTCTTTATTGACTTAATTCACTTCCTCCACATAAGCCTAGACTGCTAGGATTTCTACAATATGACGAGACTACTGTCTAATCGGATCAGCCTGTCTTCATATCATATTCACCCACCCCGTACTGATCTCTATTTTATATTAGAGCAATATCGTGGCGTGACCTACTGAATTACAAACCCCCGTTTAGCTAGACGGAGCGGTTTTTTATTCGTAGGATTTCGCTTGCAGTTGAACGCCGCACAATCGGGCCAACGTTCTTCCTGCCTTCTAAATATTAATCCGTTCAGTCCCCCTGTTTGGGGCGGTAGCCATGAAATATTTATTTACTAAATATTCACCCACAGACCCTTCTGCCGTGAATATCCCACCCAAGCAGACCCCTTTAAAAATGTTCCTTTTTAAAGGGCGGTATCGTGGCTTCCTAACTACTTATTTATGCAGTTCTCTATTATTTTTAGAGCCGTTATTCATAAGTAACCTGTCCAAGCATTCCTTCTACTAATTTTATTGAAGAGGTATCACAGGATTTTCTACCTACATTATCTGTTTTGACCGTATGGGCTGTCCCACATTATAGCCAGCCATCTCAGCCAGATAGCGCAAACAACCGCATTATTTAAGCTACACATTCGAACGATCCGATCAGAACGAGCACCTGCCCGCTCCGTTAAACACCCAACACAAGCAAAGTTCACAGCGCCTATTCACTCAGTCTCTATACATGCGCATACATTTATATTTAATACAATTCCCCAAATTACACATACATGCAAATTCATTGAATTCAAAAGTTCTTTAGTATTTACTGGTTTCTTTTTAGGAAATTTGAAAGAGAGACTTACATGGCGCCCCTCTCGCTGAGACAGGATCTCTGAAGCAATCCATACAAACATTTCAACTATGTAAGAACAAGCTTACCTTTTTATAGTTGTGGCCATATTGTTTGCAAGATTGTCCAAAGAAACTATCTCCAGCCCTGAACGCCATTCCGCAGTCCCTGTCCCTCCTGGCTAAGCTCGCCAAATTATGTCGTGGACAATCGGTTCAAATATAACGCTGACAAGAACTTGTGAAATCAATTAGGCTTTTAATACAAAGTATATCAAAGCCGGAATGGTCCGCGGAACACACACCCCGCTTCCCAGCCCCGGCTCCAGCATTTATACCCATATAGCATATGGGTCCAACCCATATGCAAATAAACATTATTCCCCTAATTTCTCTGCCACTATTATCTTTTTAGTTCAGGCTTCCTGCTTGTTCACGCCTACTAACGCCCATATCTGCTTTCAGTTAGATTATAATGGTGGTCAGACCCTTGCTTGTCCTAAAAATAATATATGTCTATCTATCCTATAGGCCTACGTCTTTTTAGAAGCAGCTGACTATGGGTCCCTCTATCATTAGTGTGTCAGCAGACCATGTGTCTCTTCCTTTCATTAATGTGTCAATGTACTCTTTGTTTGGTTTGCCTTTATAGGAATCAGCAGACTCTGTGTTTCCCCTATCCTTAGTGTGTCCAATTGTTTTAGGCGCCTATGTGTCTCCCTGTCTTCCTGTGGTCTGTTTTTAATGATCAGCTGTCCTATACGTCTATGTGTTATATATGTGTCTCATTTACTCCTACAGTTACACGTTACCTTTACCTATACAGAATATCTCACCACCATGCGTTTCCATCACCTCGCTCTCCTTTTTTCCAGAGGGGCTGTCCACAGTTTAGTGAAATATGTTTTGTTGCGAAAACATATTACTATTGATGTTCCCAAACAGATTTCACTTGGTTTCCCAAATGAAGCACTGGGAAGCTGCAGAAAAAGAGTTGGAGAGCCCATGGCATACGGAGTTTGTTCAGAATATCTCCTGTCGGGCAGCGAGTGCATGCTCCTCAAGCAGTGGTTTGATGTCTGGAGTGAAATAAGTGTTGTTTTTATTTCTCAGCTGCTCATATTAAGCACATGCTCCGCCAGAAGACTGAAGTAGCCTACCAGGCATCATTGAAAACTGGACCGACGGGATAGCGCACAGCTTCCACTCGCTATTGGAGTGCATACGGATGAAAATATTAAATTGAGAATAGTCTGATGGGTGAAAATATGATCACTTGATGAGAGAACAGCTGAGCACCCTGAGGCAAGGAACAGAGCAAGCTCTCTTTGCTACTTTCTAAAAATAGCCTGTAGTCGCATCATGCAGACCATATATGTTTTGATTTCTAAGACATTCTAAGGTTTGTATCATTCACAACTAAAGTTGCCAAATAACTCTAAATCTAGTGTATAGGATCTATTCAAATGATCACTTTTACGCTCAACATAGCCACTTCATATGCACACTCTCTCCAGAATGGGGAAACTATCCTAGCTATTTTATTCAGCTAAGTTCAATTATATTATTCTTGCTATAAAATAATATAGAATAATGGCACGTGACTTATAAGCATATCTTGTCAGCGAAATGAAAAAGCCTATAGCATGGAGCATAGCCAGATAACATACAGTGGCAAGAAAAAGTATGTGAACCCTTTGTAGTTACCTGGATTTCTGCATAAGTTGGTAATCAAATTTGATCTGATCTTCATCTAAGTCACAACAATAGACAAACACAGTCTGCTTAAACTAATAACACAAACAAATATGCGTTTTCATGTCTTTATTGAACACAACGTGTAAACATTCACAGTGAAGGGTGGGAAAGTATGTGAAACCTTGGATTTAATAACTGGTTGACCCTCCTTTTTGGCAGCAATAACCTCAACCAAACGTTTTCTGCACAACGGTCAGGAGGTATTTTGAACCATTCGTCTTTACAAAACTGTTTCAGTTCAGCAATATTCTTGGGATGTCTGGTGTGAACCGCTCTCGAGGTCATGCCACAGCATCTCAATCGGGTTGAGGTCAGGACTCTGACTGGGCCACTCCAGAAGGCATATTTTCTTCTGTTGAAGCCATTCTGTTGTTGATTTACTTCTGTGTTTTGGGTCGTTGTCCTGTTGCATCACCCAACTTCTGTTGAGCTTCAATTGGTGGACAGATAGCCTTACATTCTCCTGCAAAATGTCTTGATAAACTTGGGAATTCATTTTTCTGTTGATGGTAGCAAGCTGTCCAGGCCCTGAGGCAGCAAAGCAGCACCAAACAATGATGCTCCCGCCACCATACTTTATAGTTGGGATGAGGTTTTGATGTCGGTGGGCTGTGCCTTTTTTTCTCCACACATAGTGCTGTGTATTCCTTCCTATTAAACAACTCTACTTTAGTTTAATCTGTCCACAGAATATTTTGGCAGTAGCTCTGTGGAACATCCAGGTACTCTTTTGCGAACTTCAGACGTGCAGCAATGTTTTTTTGGACAGCAGTGGCTTCTTCCGTGGTGTCCTCCCATGAACACCATTCTTGTTTAGTGTTTTACGTATCGTAGACTCGTCAATAGAGATGTTAGCATGTTCCAGAGATTTCTGTAAGTCTTTAGCTGACACTAGGATTCTTCTTAACCTCATTGGGCATTCTGCGCTGTGCTCTTGCAGTCATCTTTGCAGGACAGCCACTCCTAGGGAGAGTAGCAACAGTGCTGAACTTTCTCCATTTATAGACAATTTGTCTTACTTTGGTATGATGAACATCAAGGTTTTTAGAGATAATTTTGTAACCCTTTCCAGCTTTATGCAAGTCAACAATTCTTAATCTTAGGTCTTCTGAGATCTCTTTTGTTCGAGGCATGGTTCACATCAGGCAATGCTTCTTGTGAACAGCAAACTCAAATTTTGTGAGTGTTTTTTTATAGGGCAGGGCAGCTCTAACCAACATCTTCAATCTGGTCTCATTTATTGGACTCCAGGTTAGCTGACTCCTGACTCCAATTAGCTTTTGTAGAAGTCATTAGCCTATGGGTTATTAGTTTAAGCACACTGTGTTTGTCTATTGTTATGACTTAGATGAAGATCAGATCACATTTTATGACCAATTTATGCAGAAATCCAGGTAATTCCAAAGGGTTCACATACTTTTTCTTGCCACTGTACAGCAGGCCAACTCATATTCTGTTCTTTTAAAATAAATGCTGTTCATATCATAATGTTTATTTTGACCTGACTAAAATAAATAATGAATTTATTGTGATGGTGTATATAAAACTGCTTGATTATACTTTTTTAAATGTAGATGTTCCAAAGGCCAGCTTCAGCAGCTTTTATGCGTGGAGGCTTGGAGATGCTAAACTTGTTTATGTTAATTAACGGTCATTTACCTTGAAACCGGCAGTCTTTTTCATTACAATAACCCACTGACAAAAAGTCATGACCGCCACAGCTATACGGAGGAACACACACCATATCATCATGTGACTCCAAATTACTTCGATATGATGGTTATTATATCAATATTTGCGATTAAAGGTGTTTCCACCAGCATTTTGCGCATAATTAATTTGACCGACACAAAAAGATCCCACCATGTCGAACTAACAAATTATCTATCTGCATTTATTAAATTACACCGAAAATTCCTGTTTCCATCACAGCTGTTGTGATTTTTTTAATCCAATATGACTTTACTGTGGATGGAAACATGGTTACTCACTCCTCTCCTAGGAAGGTGTGGAAAGAATGTCAATCATAGCCCAGTCTTCATCAGGAAGCTACTGTGCAGGGAGTCATACATTCATCTGGATGGGTGGTCGTAGACAGAGCTACAAACTGTTTCTCTCTGGAGTTTGAAATGTGTTCTCTGTAGCCTGGATTTACCAGGCATAGTTATGATTGGGATGCTTCCTTTCTGCTTCCCTCCCTGTGGGTGAGCTGCATGGATCTCTGTCCCGTTCAGCCCGACGCCAGGCCATTAAAAGGCAGGCATCAGACGTGTGGAGAAGAAAGGCCTCCACAACTCCACTATGCCTGCGTCTCAAATGGCACCCCATTTCCCTATATTGTGTACTACTTTTGACTAGGGCCCATAGGGCTCTGGTCAGAAGTAGTCCACTATATAGGGAATAGAGGACCATTAAGGACTCACTCTATATCTATAGTGAACAAATGGCACCACATGGATCTCACGCTGCTCTGGAGCAACACCTCCGACTGGTCTAGAGCCAGTCTAGTTTCACATGCCTGTAGACTATCTCTGTGAAGAAGACGTATTGGTTTATAGGGCTGTTTACAGTGCTGATTCCATTATTTTTTTTAAAATAGGATCTCTAATGGGTCAATTTAGTCCCTGGGATGTGGATAAATGTGTATTAAAGGGGTATTTCCAGTAACTTCGGAAAAAAAATATCTCCACAAAACCCTTGGCTAACACCACATTCACATCTCCTGGAAAAATATTTCCTCCGGCTTTTTGTGGAGAGCAACAATTTCATCTTTGGGGCAATTTTAAAAGTATGTTGCAAATGCCTCTTCCTAATCCCTGTGAGGCAGGGATGGTCTCCACACTCTATCCTGAAGGATTTCTGCGTCCCCTGCTGCTCTTCCTATCCCTCTCTTCATCCTGAAGGGATTAGCCCACTGTGACAACCAGAGGACCGCCACATCCATCAGCCTGCTGGGAGGAGGGAGGAACACATCTATTTTATCCTATTCTCTATACCACTGAATGATTATTATTAACTGGTATATGAAAAGCTGGAAAAGTGTTAGGAGGAGGAACATAGAGAACACTATTCTATTTTCCATACATACTCTTGTTCTTTTCTGTCTATAAAGTGAATGCAGAGAGAGCACAGGTTCTTGATTGTCTGGGTCCCCCCCGGTACGTTACAGTGAATATTGTTCCCTGGTAGACCAGTGTGTATGTTAACACTGAGAGCCGAGGTGATTGGTTGTGTCCCCCCCGGTACGTTACAGTGAATATTGTTCCCTGGTAGACCAGTGTGTATGTTAACACTGAGAGCCGAGGTGATTGGTTGTGTCCCCCCCGGTACGTTACAGTGAATATTGTTCCCTGGTAGACCAGTGTGTATGTTAACACTGAGAGCCGAGGTGATTGGTTGTGTCCCCCCCGGTACGTTACAGTGAATATTGTTCCCTGGTAGACCAGTGTGTATGTTAACACTGAGAGCCGAGGTGATTGGTTGTGTCCCCCCCCCCCCCCCCCCAGTACGTTACAGTGAATATTGTTCCATGGTAGACCAGTGTGTATGTTAACACTGAGAGCCGAGGTGATTGGTTGTGTGTGTGTGTCCCCCCCCCCCCCCCCCCAGTACGTTACAGTGAATATTGTTCCATGGTAGACCAGTGTGTATGTTAACACTGAGAGCCGAGGTGATTGGTTGTGTGTGTGTGTCCCCCCCCCCCCCCCCCCCCCAGTACGTTACAGTGAATATTGTTGCATGGTAGACCAGTGTGTATGTTAACACTGAGAGCCGAGGTGATTGGTTGTGTCCCCCCCCCCCCCCCCCCAGTACGTTACAGTGAATATTGTTCCATGGTAGACCAGTGTGTATGTTAACACTGAGAGCCGAGGTGATTGGTTGTGTCCCCCCCCCCCCCCAGTACGTTACAGTGAATATTGTTCCATGGTAGACCAGTGTGTATGTTAACACTGAGAGCCGAGGTGATTGGTTGTTCTGATGTCTTGGTGAGTTGTCTTTCATTACCAGATCCAGATATTTTCCAAGTATTGATTATGTGCAATTGAATGACGAGCCTTTGATATAACTGACAGTGTGATGTAAGTGTGTTTTCAGACATTATGCACCAAACATAGCCGATGACGATTTAAGGCAGCCCCCCGCACATCTCTGATTCAGAGTGGTTGGGTTAAATGTGGAAGACACATTTCAGTTGATTGCATTCAGTTGTACAGCTGACTAGCTATCCCCCTTTCCCTTTCCCTTCCCATATGTAACATTAGGTAATTATTGTCTGCTCCGTGCTCCATGTGTTCCATTTTTGGGCGTCGTACTGTAGCCAGGTGGCCTGCCTAGCCTGCCTGGGTCGAGTAGAGAGGTGCACTCCCACTCTCGGTGCTCTGATTTTAAATGATTTTAGTCCAAAACATCTGTTGCCTGAAAGCCATAACTCACCATGACACTAAAGAGAAGCTTTGTGTTTTGCCTGGATGAGGGAACTGTTATTCCAGACTGCAGAGGAAGGCGACGGGAGCTGGGAGAGCTGGACTCCTAGGTTTTGCCCGCCTGCTCTTGTTTGCGGGAGGTTTTTTAGGCAGCTGGATGTCGAAACATTGTGACTTGTCAGGGAGAGAGGGATGGTTTACATTCCTGCTAACTGTCCTTTAGTCTTGGAATGTGCACATAAAGAAGAGCACATATGGACTGGTATAAAACAACTCTGTCTTACAATAACACTGAGGCCTTCTGACTGAGCCGCGGTCGGTGCTACTGCTGGGGTGTTTATACTGTCTGTCTGTCTGTCTGTCTGTCTGTCTGTCTGTCTGTCTGTCTGTCTGTCTAAATCAGGGTAATTGCTGACATCAAGGTAGAAAACAACCACATAATATGTAGTAATTAATGTTGTCTGTGTATGGTATTCAAAAAATTATCTTCTCTTCCTCTGGCTTTTCTTCCATAGTGCAAGTGGCTGGAGCAAGATCTCCTGCAGACGAGAGACTTCAGCAAACAAGCCAGACTTCAGCAAACAACTGAAGACACCTGACGGCCAAAAACAATGAAGAACGTGCTCAAAAGGTAAATCTAACCCCTCCTCTTCGCCCCTCTCGCCGAAGAATCCCTGCACATTAAGACTACAAGCAGCACAGGTTACCCTTCTCTATGGGTGCGTTCCAATGGCACCCTTTTCCTTATACAGTGGGGAGAACAAGTATTTGATACTCTGCCGATTTTGCAGGTTTTCCTACTTACAAAGCATGTAGGGGTCTGTAATTTTTATCATAGGTACACTTCAGCTGTGAGAGACGGAATCTAAAACAAAAATCCAGAAAATCACATTGTATGATTTTTAAGTAATTAATTTGCATTTTATTGCATGACATAAGTATTTGATCACCTACTAACCAGTAAGAATTCCGGCTCTCACAGACCTGTTCGTTTTTCTTTAAGAAGCCCTCCTGTTCTCCACTCATTACCTGTATTAACTGCACCTGTTTGAACTCGTTACCTGTATAAAAGACACCTGTCCACACACTCAATCAAACAGACTCCAACCTCTCCACAATGGCCAAGACCAGAGAGATGTGTAAGGACATCAGGGATAAAATTGTAGACCTGCACAAGGCTGGGATGGGCTACAGGACAATAGGCAAGCAGCTTGTTGAGAAGGCAACAAATGTTGGCGCAATTATTAGAAAATGGAAGAAGTTCAAGATGACGGTCAATCACCCTCGGTCTGGGGCTCCATGCAAGATCTCACCTCATGGGGCATCAATGATCATGAGGAAGGTGAGGGATCAGCCCAGAACTACACGGCAGGACCTGGTCAATGACCTGAAGAGAGCTGGGACCACAGTCTCAAAGAAAACCATTAGTAACACACTACGCCGTCATGGATTAAAATCCTGCAGCGCACGCAAGGTCATTTAAAATGATCAACTTGGATTAGCTAACACAATGTGCCATTGGAACACAGTAGTGATGCTTTCTGATAATGGGCCTCTGTACGTCTATGTAGATATTCCATAAAAAATCAGCCATTTTCAGCTACAATAGTCATTTACAACATTAACAATGTCTACACTGTATTTCTGATCAATTTGAGCTCAGCTCAGTGCTGCTGTTTGCCAACAACTCCGTCTTTAAATATGGCCCCACTCCTACTACAGTATGCTGGGCTATTATTTAGATACCAACCCCTTAACCGAAACCCGCCCTGCCCCGACACACACCACATTTCCATTTTAGTCACAGGTATAATTGTATTGTTTATTCAACCACTCACTGTTTGCTTGTCTCCGAGCCTTGTTATCTAGTCTGGTGATCTAAAGCAATAGAGCTGTTAGTAGTAGTGGAGGTGGTAGTAGTGATGGTGGTGGTGTTGGTAGTGGTGGTTGGTGGTGGTGGTGATGGTAGTACTGATGGTGATGGTAGTACTGATGGTGGTGGTAGTAGTAGTAGTTGGTGGTGGTAGTGATGGTAGTACTGATGGTGGTGGTGGTAGTAGTGGTGGTAGTAGTGGTGGTGGTGGTGGTAGTGATGGTAGTACTGATGGTGATAGTAATACTGATGGTGGTGGTAGTAGTGGTTGGTGGTGGTGGTAGTGATGGTAGTACAGATGGTGGTAGTGGTGGTGGTGGTGGTGGTAGTGATGGTGAAAGTAGTTGTTGGTGGTGGTGGTAGTACTGATGGTGGTGGTGGTGGTAGTAGTAGTGGTTGGTGATGGTAGTACTGATGGTGGTGGTGATGGTGGTAGTACTGATGATGGTGGTAGTAGTAGTAGTTGGTGGTGGTAGTGATGGTAGTACTGATGGTGATGGTAGTACTGGTGGTGGTAGTAGTAGTTGGTGGTGATAGTGATGGTAGTACTGATGGTGGTGGTGGTGGTAGTAGTGGTGATGGAGATGGTGGTAGTGGTGGTGGTAGTAGTTGGTGGTGGTAGTAGTTGTTGTTGGTGGTGGTGGTAGTGATGGTGGTGGTAGTAGTACTGATGGTGGTAGTAGTAGTGGTTGGTGGTGGTAATACTGATGGTGATGGTGGTAGTGGTGGTGGTAGTAGTAGTGGGTGGTGGTGGTAGTGATGGTAGTACTGATGGTAGTGGTGGTAGTGATGGTAGTACTGATGGTGGTGGTTGTGGTAGTGATGGTAGTACTGATGGTGGTGGTTGTGGTAGTGATGGTAGTACTGATGGTGGTGGTAGTGGTGTTGGTGATGGTAGTACTGATAGTGGTGGTGGTAGTAGTAGTTTGTGGTGGTAGTGATGGTAGTACTGATGGTGGTGGTAGTACTGATAGTGGTGGTGGTAGTAGTAGTTTGTGGTGGTAGTGATGGTAGTACTGATGGTGGTGGTAGTAGTGGTGATGGAGATGGTGGTGGTGGTGGTGTTAGTACTGATGGTGGTAGTGGTGGTAGTATTAGTGGTTGGTGGTGGTGGTGGTAGTAGTTGGTGGTGGTGGTGGTAGTAGTAGTTGGTGGTGGTGGTGGTGGTAGTAGTGATGGTGTTATTAGTGGTGGTGGTGGTAGTCGTGGTGGTGGTAGTGATGGTAGTACTGGTGATGGTGGTAGTAGTAGTAGTAGTTGGTGGTGGTGGTGGTAGTAGTGATGATGGTGGTGGTAGTAATAGTAGTTGGTGATGGTAGTACTGATGATGGTGGTGGTAGTGATGGTAGTACTGATGATGGTGGTGGTAGTAGTGGTGATGGAGATGGTGGTAGTGGTGGTGGTAGTAGTTGTTGGTGGTGGTGGTGGTGGTAGTAGTACTGATGGTGGTGGTAGTAGTGGTTGGTGGTGGTAATACTGATGGTGATGGTGGTAGTGGTGGTGGTAGTAGTAGTGGATGGTGGTGGTAGTGATGGTAGTACTGATGGTGGTGGTAGTAGTGGTTGTGGTAGTGATGGTAGTACTGATGGTGGTGGTAGTGGTGGTAGTGATGGTAGTACTGATGGTGATGGTAGTACTGACGGTGATGGTAGTACTGATAGTGGTGGTGGTAGTAGTAGTTGGTGATGGTAGTACTGATGGTGGTGGTAGTAGTGGTGATGGAGATGGTGGTGGTGGGGATAGTAGTAGTTGGTGGTGGTGGTGTTAGTACTGATGGTGGTAGTGGTGGTAGTATTAGTGGTTGGTGGTGGTGGTGGTGGTGGTAGTACTGATGGTGGTGGTAGTAGTAGTGGTTGGTGGTGGTAGTGATGGTGTTATTAGTCGTGGTGGTGGTAGTGATGGTAGTACTGATGATGGTGGTAGTAGTAGTGGTTGGTGGTGGTGGTGGTGGTAGTAGTTGGTGGTGGTGGTAGTAGTTGTTGGTGGTGGTGGTAGTACTGATGATGGTGGTAGTAGTAGTAGTAGTTGGTGGTGGTGGTAGTAGTGATGATGGTGGTGGTAGTAATAGTAGTTGGTGATGGTAGTACTGATGATGGTGGTGGTAGTGATGGTAGTGATAGTAATAATGATGGTGGTGGTAGTAGTTGGTAGTGGTTGTGGTAGTGATACAATCATTTATATGTTTAAAGATAATGATTTAATAATTCCACTCTGAAACCATATAATAGTAAGAAATGTATTAGAATCATGAAACTATAATCTGACGATGTGTGAAGTTTTAGTCAGAATTAGAACAAGGACCTTTTGTCCCTTGTTAGTATGTAAGCAGGGTGCAAGTGGGAAACAAATGATAAGAGGAGCTATCGACAGACAAGTTGTACTACTGTGTTCCTTACAGGACATTCTGTCGCCACCCGTGGGGGGGAGAAACTGTTAGGCTTGCAGAAGATTATGAAACATGTTGCAGATTAAACAATGTATCTGTGTAGTGGAAAAACACAGACTGTCTAAGCAAGGTGTATCTTAAGATTTGAACTTGTTTGTGTGTTATAAAAGACTGGGTTTGTATAATGGACTTCAGAGTACTCTCGTGAATAAACATTTTGACTATTGTAAACTGGGACTCTTGTCTGTTTCATTTAAACCAGAACCTTACAAACTCTGAGTTGCAGACTGAGTAGATTAATTGAAGTTTCTGAACATTGATAACAAAATTCTCATAACAATTTGGTCCTTCGAGCCGGATTCCAATACCTGTCTCTGTCGTCCGAAGGTAACACGCCGAAAACCGTGCACGGGCGGGTCGTTGACCTGTAAAATAAAGACCTGTTCCCTGACATTGGGGTTCCATAACAGGCCGGTATATATCTAAGGTCGACAGAGACAGTGACGGAATCCAACCGACATTGCTTTCCCCAGCCTACAAGATAAGGTCAGTAAATCATTCACGAATTTGGGGGAATATTCTAAGACATCTTGGACTTGATATTCTAAACACCTAGAATTAATCAAGTATAGGAACTTAGGTATTCTAAACAGATTCACTGAGACGGTTTTTACTTTGTGTATTAACGATATCGATAAGGGATCGGGTCCGCGAAGACCTGAGGTACATGTGCACTACCATAAATAAAACTAGCTTAATAATTGAGGTCTGTGATAAAAGGCCGAGAGGTTATTAACAAGGGATATAAAATAGGTGCTGTGTGATAGGACGGTGATTTTGTGCAAATAGGATAACTTAAATGGTTAATTAACATGTGGTAAATTAACCATAGATCCGATTCAAAAGACAATACTGAAATAAAGTCCAAAAAGGAAGAAAGGAAAAGAAGGGAAGCCTAATATAGCGGGTTGAGATACGAGATATTAACGTGTCAAAAGTCACAGAGAACAACAGAAAAATAGGCTGCTAACTAGGGCCTTACGACCCCTGGAAAATAGCTTATAGTTTTGACGTGTGAGACCTAATGTCCGATCGAAAGACACCTCTATAGATAAAGTTTCAAGAAAGGAAATGCACACATAGGTTTAGAGATACACATAGATTGTGAGCATATAGTGGGAGCACACACATAGGGAATAGTGACATACACATCAATTGTGAGACACATAGATTGTGAGAAGAGATCAGAGTTTTAAAAGCACATACACATAGATCGTGAGAAGAAGCAGAATAACAAGGAAAGGTAATTGAATAACATGGGTAGTAAATCCTCAAAGGAGGTCCCGGAATTAACCGGGGATGAGAGGTAAATCTAATGCCCAAAATAGAGAAAGAAGTACGAATTTGAGAGACGTCTAGATGTAGAAAAATTTGAATTAATGATAAAGTAGATACATAAGACGTGTGTAGATAGTCAAGGGAAACAGCAGGTCGAGGGTTAGATACCTGGCTGTCTGAAGCCCGGAAAAGAAGGTAAGAAGGCAAGTGTTCGAGAAAGGGTGAGAGAAAGTTACAAGAAGGATATCAGCAGGGGAAAAATTATGTGCGTGTGAGACCTAATAACTTATTAAAAGTCACAATAGTAATTATTCCTAAATTCTGAGTAGGAGATAGAGAGAGTGACAAAAGTCAAGAGAGGAAAGGAAAAGGGAAGATAAGGGGACATGCAGAGAGAAAGAGAGAGGCAGAGACAACGAGAGAGAGAGGAAGGAGAATCATCACCGGAGAAATGCTTGGGCCTTTAAATTAGGGCTATTTTCTGGGAATTGTCTCGGTAGTATGTGCCTGGTTTTACGACTACAGACAATTATAAATAGGGTTATTTGCGAGGAGTCTTCATCATTTCAATAGCTTTGGTGGTCCAGGGGTATAATTCTCGCCTACCATGTGGTAGACCCGGGTTCGTATCCCAGCCTATGCACCAATTGACTAAAATCTGGGTTTCTGATTGTAATTCAACTATTGGTATGTTTTGCCTGGAAAGATATGGTTGTTAGTGTTTGTTTAAGATATAAACTGAACGTTTTAATAGCTTGTTTAGGTTCAATTGAAAGACTAATTCATTCTAAATAATAGCGAGGCGATTTTGATGTAATCCGTTGTCTGTTGCCTAAATGGTCTGCTGGAATAACGTATTGAGAATGGAGTCATATTTAAATTACTGATTCATAGAAGAGACAGTTACCTAAATCTAATGAATTCTAAATAATAGCGGAGAGATAATTGCGATAGAGTTGTGCCCACCGAAATGTGTTTTCTATTCTTATGGATTGACTGATGTAGGTTACAAATTTTGGCAATTTACATGTTACTTTTAAGTCTTGGACATTTCATAAGGGTGAAAGAGAAGGAAGAGTTGTAAAGTTTGGTTTTACTCTTACGATAGAGGTAAGGCAGAACGTTGTTTGAGTAGGGGTTATATTTTCGCCTACTGGGAAGGATAGGTGAGTTAGTTTATATTTGGCTGTAAGGGATTCAGGTCTGAATAGTTAAAACTCTTACGATTCGTGATAGTTTCTGATTATTGTTTTTTTGTTTTATTGTTTAGGTAATACCAGTGAATTTGAGCAGGAAGTTAATGTATTCTAACATTATAATCGTTTTCCATTACGTAGAACAAAAGCAGATTGACTGAAGGTGCTTTCCCTTAAGGGAAAACAGTCATCTCTCATGGCGGACCTTGTGGATCTGCTGCCATAAGGTTTAGGTTTTCTGTTCAACAAAACTAATGATTGGAGGGAGTACAATGGAATTATCATTATTATTAGGTTTTGTTTGTGGTCAACGTTTGGGTTTCTGAATCGGTGTAGTATAATGAAACGCTGACCAAGTGGTTGTATTTTTTTCTGAGAAAAGGAGTGTTTCATTGTCTTATTTGGAAATGTTTTCTGGGGGCTGTAATCTTGAAGGGAGCGAGTGAGATAGAGGCATATTTCTACTAAATTGAAAAGGTCTGGAAATGTTTTGTTTGTTTTTAACCTAGGGGGTTGAGGAGATCTCCATTTTTCCTAGAGAGATGATATCTTAAAGGGGTACACACACACATGGAATATTAGAAGTTTTATTTTCTGAGTTTTAATTAAACACGTGAATTCTTTCGAGAAGGGAATGTTCTGGGAACCTGGGATACAACATGTAGAAAATGTTTGACGGTTTTTCTTTAATTTGTCTAATATAGTAAGAAACACTTCTTTGAAAGGGTGGTATGACTTTTGACCTCTATCGTGGCTTTCCTTTGTGGTCTGATCAGCCTCATGGGAGGGCCATTTGGATAATGAATTTAAGGTCATTTGTAATACTGATTTTAAGGTAATTTGTGTAATTGATAATTATGATGGAGTTTATAGTTCTTTGACATATTTGTAATTTGAACCAATAAGAAGAAAGAAAGAGCATAACCTTTGACTAAGAGTAGACTTCCTTAAGTCTCTCTTCCTATGGCCATAAGGGTACAATAATGTTTCGTTGTGGAGGGTTTCAGAGTAGTGATTGTGATCTGATTATGTTATTTGAAACTTTGTTTTATCTTTTGACCAGTAGTAGTATTTTTTATACAATACTCTCATGGAGAATTATGGGTTAAAAATGTGGCGAAGGTGGGTTTATAAAAAACTGTCATAAGGTTATTTTGAAACTCCCACTATTTTGGCTTAAGTAATGGTTAGTAATCTAGCAAAGTTTTATTTTCCCTTAGGTAGTCAGCTGTTGTTGTATGCAGTGTAAGAAATGTAACACAACAAGGCTGTGAAATTGATATAATAGTATTATTATATTTTGTTGTTGAACACGGTTATAAAGTTAGCAAGAATAAGTTTAATAATGGTAGACTTATATTAAGTATTTAGGACATATTCTAAGCCAACAGAACAGGGATATATGACATCTGTGGTGATTCAGGATCATTGAGAGGATCGAGAAACTTTATCAACTAGGTAATAATCTTAGAGATTACTACCATAGATAGACATGTTGATTTTTTAAAAAAATCCATGAGTGCAGACAGGGAGACAGTGACATTTAGTCAATATTTGGAAACAACCCATATTTGAAAGACCGACAGACAGATAGTAGAAAAGGCAGACGGAGAAGGGCTCCCCCGCCCTATGCTGGGTCCTAAGGTGACCTTGATGGTTTGGGAGTATTAGGAGGAGGAGGGGGGGGGGGGTCAGGAAGTGAGCAAGATAGAGAGAGAGCAGAAGGAATTTGAGGAGAATTAAAGGGAGAGACTGGGAGTGAGGAGCAGGAGACCTGGAGCGTTACGAAGGTTAGAATCTCATAATAAGCCAGGATTGAGAGAAGATAGAAGTGACACAGAATGGGTAAATAACAGTTACTGAGTGGAGACCAGCATAGTTAAAATATTAACAGGATTAGATGGCAGAGTGTAAGGCTCTCCCGAGAAATGGGGGACAGAAATAATATCGTGACAGACAGAAAAGACCAGAATAAGAATAAAAGGGGAAGAGAATTTGGTTCGCTTAGCTTTAGGATCTTAATTCATGGGGAGACTGTCAGCTCCATTTGGTTTTAAAGATATGAAAAGTTAGGAGGGGAGGCAGGTATTTTAGTTTTTATTTTAAGTGGATGGTTAGTAAATTCACTAGGAAGAGATATGATGATTTTGTTGAAAGTAGTTGTTACCCTAACTAAAAGGGGAATGAAAGCTTAGTTGGTTTCAGGAACTAAGGTGTTAGACACTGAAACATTGCCCAGAAATTATTCTGCACAGCAGGCCGAAATAGTAGCATTGACTAGAGCCTGCGAAATAAGAAAGGAGAGAAAGGTTACTATTTACATAGACAGCACATATATACATTTAAAACCATACAAAGCAGCACAGATAAATCTTAAAAGTAGATAAGACACTTGACAGAGAATTGTTACAGGATAGCCAAGAACGAACGCCCCAGGGAAAATTGGACATGTGGAAAATGAAAGGGGCGATCCTACAAGATAATGTCATACAAGGAGAATTTACTAATCTTATTAATCTTTACTAATCTAAAGTCATTGTTTAGATATGCAGCAAAATTGACACATGGGCAGAGCCATGTGCCAACAGGGAGGAAGGTGGTAGAACAGGTTAGGAACCACCAGGTGGTAGAGCAGGTTAGGAAACACCAGGTGGTAGAGCAGGTTAGGAAACACCAGGTGGTAGAGCAGGTTAGGAAACACCAGGTGGTAGAGCAGGTTAGGAAACACCAGGTGGTAGAGCAGGTTAGGAAACACCAGGTGGTAGAGCAGGTTAGGAAACACCAGGTGGTAGAGCAGGTTAGGAAACACCAAGTGGTAGAGCAGGTTAGGAAACACCAAGTGGTAGAGCAGGTTAGGAAACACCAGGTGGTAGAGCAGGTTAGGAAACACCAGGTGGTAGAGCAGGTTAGGAAACACCTAGTGGTAGAGCAGGTTAGGAAACACCAGGTGGTAGAGCAGGTTAGGAAACACCAGGTGGTAGAGCAGGTTAGGAAACACCAGGTGGTAGAGCAGGTTAGGAAACACCAGGTGGTAGAGCAGGTTAGGAAACACCAGGTGGTAGAGCAGGTTAGGAAACACCAGGTGGTAGAGCAGGTTAGGAAACACCAGGTGGTAGAGCAGGTTAGGAAACACCAAGTGGTAGAGCAGGTTAGGAAACACCAGGTGGTAGAGCAGGTTAGGAAACACCAGGTGGTAGAGCAGGTTAGGAAACACCAGGTGGTAGAGCAGGTTAGGAAACACCAGGTGGTAGAGCAGGTTAGGAAACACCAGGTGGTAGAGCAGGTTAGGAAACACCAGGTGGTAGAGCAGGTTAGGAAACACCAGGTGGTAGAGCAGGTTAGGAAACACCAGGTGGTAGAGCAGGTTAGGAAACACCAGGTGGTAGAGCAGGTTAGGAAACACCAGGTGGTAGAGCAGGTTAGGAAACACCAGGTGGTAGAGCAGGTTAGGAAACACCAGGTGGTAGAGCAGGTTAGGAAACACCAGGTGGTAGAGCAGGTTAGGAAACACCAGGTGGTAGAGCAGGTTAGGAAACACCAGGTGGTAGAGCAGGTTAGGAAACACCAGGTGGTAGAGCAGGTTAGGAAACACCAGGTGGTAGAGCAGGTTAGGAAACACCAGGTGGTAGAGCAGGTTAGGAAACACCAGGTGGTAGAGCAGGTTAGGAAACACCAGGTGGTAGAGCAGGTTAGGAAACACCAGGTGGTAGAGCAGGTTAGGAAACACCAGGTGGTAGAGCAGGTTAGGAAACACCAGGTGGTAGAGCAGGTTAGGAAACACCAGGTGGTAGAGCAGGTTAGGAAACACCAGGTGGTAGAGCAGGTTAGGAAACACCAAGTGGTAGAGCAGGTTAGGAAACACCAGGTGGTAGAGCAGGTTAGGAAACACCAGGTGGTAGAGCAGGTTAGGAAACACCAGGTGGTAGAGCAGGTTAGGAAACTCCAGGTGGTAGAGCAGGTTAGGAAACACCAGGTGGTAGAGCAGGTTAGGAAACACCAGGTGGTAGAGCAGGTTAGGAAACACCAGGTGGTAGAGCAGGTTAGGAAACACCAGGTGGTAGAGCAGGTTAGGAAACACCAGGTGGTAGAGCAGGTTAGGAAACACCAAGTGGTAGAGCAGGTTAGGAAACACCTGGTGGTAGAACAGGTTAGGAAACACCAGGTGGTAGAACAGGTTAGGAAACACCAGGTGGTAGAGCAGGTTAGGAAACACCAGGTGGTAGAGCAGGTTAGGAAACACCAGGTGGTAGAGCAGGTTAGGAAACACCAGGTGGTAGAGCAGGTTAGGAAACACCAGGTGGTAGAGCAGGTTAGGAAACACCAGGTGGTAGAGCAGGTTAGGAAACACCAGGTGGTAGAGCAGGTTAGGAAACACCAGGTGGTAGAGCAGGTTAGGAAACACCAGGTGGTAGAGCAGGTTAGGAAACACCAGGTGGTAGAGCAGGTTAGGAAACACCAGGTGGTAGAGCAGGTTAGGAAACACCAGGTGGTAGAGCAGGTTAGGAAACACCAGGTGGTAGAGCAGGTTAGGAAACACCAGGTGGTAGAGCAGGTTAGGAAACACCAAGTGGTAGAGCAGGTTAGGAAACACCAGGTGGTAGAGCAGGTTAGGAAACACCAGGTGGTAGAGCAGGTTAGGAAACACCAGGTGGTAGAGCAGGTTAGGAAACACCAGGTGGTAGAGCAGGTTAGGAAACACCAGGTGGTAGAGCAGGTTAAGAAACACCAGGTGGTAGAGCAGGTTAGGAAACACCAGGTGGTAGAACAGGTTAGGAAACACCTGGTGGTAGAGCAGGTTAGGAAACACCAGGTGGTAGAGCAGGTTAGGAAACACCAGGTGGTAGAGCAGGTTAGGAAACACCAAGTGGTAGAGCAGGTTAGGAAACACCAAGTGGTAGAGCAGGTTAGGAAACACCTGGTGGTAGAGCAGGTTAGGAAACACCAGGTGGTAGAGCAGGTTAGGAAACACCAGGTGGTAGAGCAGGTTAGGAAACACCAGGTGGTAGAGCAGGTTAGGAAACACTGCAGGTGGTAGAGCAGGTTAGGAAACACTGCAGGTTAGGAAAGACTTAGTGGCCTAGAGGATAACTACTTAAAACATTTTTTTTATTTTTTATAATAATAATAATTTTTGGTAGAATATCCACTCCAACATTTGGAAATGGACTTCATTGAACTATTCCGAAGTGAGGGAAAGAAAGGGTGTTTAACAATAATAGAGAAGTATATTAAATGGGTAAAAGCGTTCCCAACATACTTGGCAGACACGATTATGGTAGCTAAAATATTAGGTCCAGATATTATCCCTAGAGTTGGTTTACTAGGATCTATTTCTTTAAACAATGGATTAAATTTGAACTAATCAGGTAGAACAAATAGAATGCCAGAGTTAGGGACCAGAACAGGTAGACATAGAAGTTGAAGATATACTAGCAGAACACGAGAAGACTGTTTGTTAACCAAACCCGTATGTCCAAGATTTTGTGTCCAACAGGTGAATTACAGGAGAAGGTGATTCACTCAATCCAACCAGGAGAATGGGTGTGGATCCAGTCCCTGAGGAGAATAGACGGGAAGCAGCCCCGTTGGGAAGGCCCATACCAGGTTCTGTTAAACCACCGCCTTTGCCATTAGAATAGCTGAGAGAGTCACTTGGGTCCACGTTACCCACTGCAAAAGGGTATGTACACATACAAAGCACTGCTGCTCACACACAGAGTTAGGAGAAGAACCGAGTACCAACACCGTCCGGGGGTCACCTCCTTAACGAAGATTCCCTATCCCGACCGTTCATTACTGTGGGTGCTCCTAGAGGTGTGAGTATGGGGTGGTACCTAGCAGACCGACTAAGGGCAGGAGAGGGTTGGCAGTTTTTGGGAAGAGTAGGGACTCTGAGCTGCATCATAGTCTTGTTAACCTTTCAGATCCACCACCTTCCGGTACTAATTATATGACGCCATTGTCATTGATAAGAAGTAAAAGATAAACTATATAATTCACTGATGAGTGACTTACAGAATAAGGAGTCAAAGAAGATCAAGATGTAGGATTTAAGGTAAACATTAAACAATTCCCTAGGAAAGCAAATAACTTTACAGGGATTGGGTTGGCCAGATTGTGGTACTCGGCCAACCCACCTCGGTTCTCTTTAACTCCTGATGAGTACCAGTGTTATAGATACAAGAATGGCACCGAGAACTTAGATGATTCTAAGGGCTGATGTTAATGTGACTAACTTAGGTTTGGAAGTACAGGAGAAAATTCTTAACTTCACAGCACCTATAACTGATGTAGGGTGGGCTCGTACCAGCAAAGGACGCATACGACAGAAACTACCAAAAAGGGTGGTTAGGAACTTGCTCCACGGTGTTATTGGTCCAACCAGTTCGAGTTAGTCATCAGAGACCAGTTATAGGAGGCTAAAGTAGGCACAGGAGGAGTTTTGACCAGGATGGGAGTAGCTTTGTCTAGATGGATGCTATTGGCATCCTCAGGGAAGTTCCAGATGAATACAAAGCTATGAATCAAATAGGTGAAGGCTTTACCACTACATTATTTTGGTGGTTGACAATAAATAAAAATGTGGATTGGATTAATGACATCTATTATAATCAACAGAGATTCGTGAATGATACTGAGGAGGCAGTAAAGGGATTCTCTGACCAATTATCCGCCACCTCCCTCATGACCTGGTAAAATAGACTGGCTCTTGCTATGTTATTGGCAGAAAAGGGTGGGGTATGTAGAATGATTGGGGTTCATTGCTGTATGTTTATTTTTTAATAACACAGTTCCAGATGGATCAGTGACCAAGGCCCTGGCAGGTTTGACCACATTAGCTCACGAATTAGCAGAGAACTCTGGGGTGGATAATTCTCTAACAAATTGGTTTGGGAAATGGAAAAATTTCATAATCACTGTGTTATGGGCAACCTTCACCTGTATGACTGTGTTGGTATTATGTGGCTGTTTGATTCCGTGTATGTGAGGTCTCATTTCCAGGACTCTGGAGAGGTCGATTACGCAACAGATGGTGAGATACGGACCGATTTCGAGCTCTGGCCAGTGGGATGATGAATACATGCCTCCAAACCTAGTAGATGATTCTGGTTCCTTCACTTACGAGGAGCCCATGTTGGAAGAGACCATTTTTAATGTGGAGACTGTTTTTTAAGGAAGATTATGATGAAAATCCTAACAGGAAGAGTTATAATTGGAGATAGGTCTAGAACAGTCATTGAGGAGTATCGAATGTAAATACAGGTATTGGTTTGGTTTATTATTGTATAGCATTTATGTTTCCATATAGTGTTTGATATATCAGTGTGTATTATTTAGTCATTAAGGGTGGATTGATAAAATAATTTATATGTTTAAAGATAATGATTAAATAATTCCACTCTGAAACCATATAATTGTACGAAATGTATTAGAATCCTAAAACTATAATCTGATGATGTGTGTAGTTTTAGTCAGAATTAGAACAAGGACCTTTTGTTCCTTGTTAGTATGTAAGCAGGGTGCAAGTGGGAAACAAATGATAAGAGGAGCTATCGACAGACGAGTTGTACTACTGTGTTCCTTACAGGACATTCTGTCTCCACCCGTGGGGGGGAGAAACTGTTAGGCTTGCAGAAGATTATGAAACATGTTGCAGATTAAACAATGTATCTGTGTAGTGGAAAAACACAGACTGTCTAAGCAAGGCGTAGCTTAAGATTTGAACTTGTTTGTGTGTTATAAAAGACTGGGTTTGTATAATGGACTTCAGAGTACTCTCGTGAATAAACATTTTGACTATTGTAAGCTGGGACTCTTGTCTGTTTCATTTAAACCTTACAAACTCTGAGTTGCAGACTGAGTAGATTAATTGAAGTTTCTGAACATTGATAACAAAACTCTCATAACAGGTGATGGTAGGATTGATGGTGGGGGTAGTAGTGGTAGTGGTGGTAGTAGTAATAGTAGTTGGTGGTGGTGGTAGTGATGGTAGGATTGATGGTGGGGGTAGTAGTGGTGGTGGTAGTGATGGTAGTACTGATGGTGGTGGTAGTGATGGTAGTACTGGTGGTGGTAGTACTGATGGTGGTGGTAGTACTGATGGTGGTGGTAGTAGTAGTTGGTGGTAGTGGTGGTGGTGGTAGTGGTGGTGGTGGTAGTAGTGGTGGTGGTGGTTGTAGTGGTGGTAGTAATGGTAGTACTGATGGTGGTGGTAGTAGTGATGGTAGTACTGGTGGTGGTAGTAGTAGTAGTTGGTGGTGGTAGTGATGGTAGTACTGATGGTGGTGGTGGTGGTAGTAGTAGTAGTAGTAGTAGTAGTAGTAGTAGTAGTTGGTGGTGGTAGTAGTGGTGGTAGTACTGGTGGTGGTGGTGGTGGTAGTAGTTGGTGGTGGTAGTAGTGGTGGTAGTACTGATGGTGGTGGTGGTAGTACTGGTGGTGTTGGTAGTAGTGGTGGTAGTGATGGTAGTATTAGTGGTTGGTGGTAGTAGTTGTGGTAGTACTGATGGTGGTGGTAGTAGTAGTAGTTGGTGGTGGTAGTAGTGGTGGTAGTACTGATGGTGATGGTAGTAGTAGTGGTGGTAGTTGGTGGTGGTGGTAGTAGTAGTGGTGGTAGTGATGGTAGTAGTAGTGGTTGGTGGTGGTAGTTTATTTAAAGGGACCATGTGCAATTTAAAAAAACATTCAGAGAGTGAAATATGATGTTTGCACCAGAGTTAGCTAAACAGCTCATTTTCATAATCCGCAGTCCCTAACTAAACATAACTAACTAAATACACATCAGTAGTATAGTAGTACTGTGGTATAGTAGTATGGCAGTATAGTAGTATAGTAGTACGGTAGTATAGTGTATAGTAACATACAATAAATACACGACACATCATAATACATCAAAAGACATTGAGACTTGAGTGCATTGTGTGTCCCGGCCACGTATTTGATGGGATTTAGAATGACATCATCACAATGTCACAGTGTCACTGACATCATCAACAATGTCACCCTCCAGTGAGGTACAGGGTAAACACGAGCCTATTTGTTTTTCTCCATTTATGGGAGAGAGGGAGAGAGAGGGAGAGAGACCTGTACAGCTCTTTTATTGTTGTCATTTTCTCCATGCATTTTTCTGTCAGACAAACATTTGCATTTTTATTTTCAGATTACTACTCTCTCTGATTGTGATTGCAACAGTTTGAATCCTATATTTCATTAATAGAATCCATGATCATGAATTTTTCGGCAACTTTTTTAGGCGGTAACGGTGAAACAGACACATCAGAATGTTTGTTGATGAAATCAGTTAACAAGTTTGTGACTAGTTGGTGGTTTATGAGGATGACTAGTTTAGAGGATTAGAATGATTTGTTCTGTTTCAACTGAACTAAGAGAACCTCCGTCCAGTCTTCTTCTGCTCTTTCTAAAGGCTGCTGTCTGAAAGTATTTGTACTCTTCTACTTTATTTCTTAGAAGGTTTCTTCAATCTCCACTGGTGGCTTATTAAGAAATATATTACATTTTGTTATTAATGTAGCACTTGGTTTTTCTATAAATCCCCTTAATTATAGATTGGCTCCTGGGATTACAGAGCGGGGTTTTTAATTTAAAATGAAATGGGAACAGCTGTCGTAAAATTAGTCAGCAGTGCCAGGAACAGATCCAAAAAACAATTGAAAACCTCACAGGTCTTTGATTCATCAATTGACATTTTACTTTCAAGAAACCAGCTAAGAGAAGATGACTGGGATTATTTAAACATAGAAAGGTCGGTGTCAGACAGTCCTCCCCTGCTGAAGTTCATCTTGACGTGAAGAGAATGTACTGATTTTAAATAATAAAAATTTTCTATGACTGCACACAATTACTCTTTGAATAGTCATAACGTTACTGGTTTATTTAGTAAAGAATTATAAAATCATGGCCAACCCAACATTCCCAATTTGTTTACATTTTAAGATCCCTAGATTTGCATTTGATCATGCACCTTTTAACTGATCATATACTTTGTGTCCTTCCAAATTAGACATGCAAAATCCTTTACCATCATGTCAAGTAGAAGTATTATGGAAGAGCAGGCTGAATCTGAGCTGCTAGGGCCAGAGGAGGGAGCAGTCGTAATGATTAACTGCGTCAGCGAGCCAAGGAGAGGAGCATTGCAGTGCCATCACTCTGGGCTGTCAGTGCTTGAAGGAAAAGCTGGTGTGCAAACACAGGTGGTTCAGGGCTAGGGCAGCCACTACAACAGATCACTTGAGATGACCTGAGCAATGAGAATCCCTCAACCCCTGGCCCTCTCCTCTCCACCCCTGCCATTTCAGAGGGCACTAAAGTCACAGACAGCTACTCCGCTCAAGCCACGCACACCCACACAGAGACACACACACACACACACACACGGACAGAGCTTTAGGACCCACTTATAGAGCCTCCTTGAGAAGACTGCAGAACTGGTTCTCTCACAGGCATTCACAGATAAAAGGCCATAAAACAGTGTGTTAAACGCTTCAAATGGGATCTGATTCCCACAGCTTGATACTACTATTTGGTGAAAACATTATCATGAAGGCACAGTCATCATAGACTTGCTCATTAACTATGCCTCAGTTTAATGTGCATGCAGGTGTGTTACTTGTCGCTACGGTCTAGTGTGTCAAGGGCTTAGTTGCCAGGTGTGGTCTTTGACTGTTACTCTCTTGAATGGATGTCCATTATCATTAACAGGTGATCTCTTTGATCAATGTACATTTAATATTAACAGATGATCTCTTTGATGACTATTATCATTAACAGGTGATGTCTTTGATTGATTTCCATTAACATGAACAGCTGATATCTTTGATTGATATCCATCCTTTGATTCCCAATATGGCCCTCATACTTTCATGGCCACCTAATCATCCCCAGTTTCCAATGGGCTCGTTTATCCCCCTTCCTCTCCCCTGTAACTATTCCACAGGTCGTTGCTGTAAATGAGAATGTGTTCTCAGTCAACTTACCTGGTAAAATAAGGGTTAAAAAAAACATTAACAGGAGATTCAGACTTGAGGACACAAGAAGGAAAGGCGGTGCAATTTGACCCTAGTTTAAAGGAAAGTTTAAATAAAATTATTCTAATGAAATGGTCACTACAGATAAATAAGATATTATTAAATATTTATTTACATTGATCAACAAAATTCAACATCAGTCAATAGTTTGTGTGTCATAACAGATGCATCTTTTCATAGATTGATATTCCCAGTTCCCACAGAGTGAGAAATGCCAGCCAGTCCCTGCTGCCAATCTGTTGCACTTTGGCCCCACCAGCCGACCACTGGATGTCTGCCCTGCAACCTCCTGTACTATACCTTTAAAAGGTCACGCTAGTTATTCTCCTTCACAGTACTGCCTTCATCATCACAACAGGTTAACCCGCTACTCTGTCAAACTCATTTGGATATTATTCTAATGAATGCTGATATAATGCATATGATTAAAAGAAACAGGCTTTGAAGTCGAGCTCTCCTCTCTGTTGGAGAAAAGTACATATTGACTTTAGAGGTTGGCCTCTTTTTGATGTTCTCTTTGACTTGGGAGACCTTGGTGCCAGTAATTAGAAGTATAGTTCTGGAGAACAGAGGGGAAGCTGCATGTACTTATTTAGGCCAAAGGTGTTGATAGCAGCAGATCAGACCCCAGCCCAGTGCTCATATGGTTTCATCTCAGATGGTGACCAAATTTAAAATACCCAAATGCGGGACAACAGGATGATTTTGCTGGACATTTGCGGGACAGTGTACATGAAAAAAACATTTGGGCAGCAATCACCCCCACATACACACACGCAAATCCCCCTCCCGATGCACTGAGCGAGCTAATTGAAGCACACCAAGCCTATTCTTTTGACTTAGCCACAACATTTGGTGATGCAGAAAAGTGAGATCACATGCATGGCTGTTTTATGAAAATTTGTTTGTGGAAACATATCTGGTTGGTCTCAGGGAATGTAAAACTGTAAGGAAGTGAGACTTTTAAAACGAGATTGAGTGAAGTAGCAGAAAATATGTTGAATGAACAACTAATGATCATGGAGAGCCTCACAAGTTTGAAATTACCTCATCCTTCAGTCTAATCTGTCAATTTGGTTAACTTTTGTAGCTCTTCGTTAGAAACAGCTGGAATTTAGCCCGAAATGCTTTGACAAATGTGATTGGTTGACGATACGAATTGGCCCACGTCTCGTCTTACCCTGCGCAGAACATCAGATCTCACAACGATTGGAGAGGTGTTTACATCACCAGTAGCCTACTATAGACTTATGATATATGTCTTGTCATAAGCGTAACGTGACTGCAAAAGAGACAGGTTGGAATGTTAATTCTCATCAAATCAATGAGAAGTCTGACTGAAACATGGGACAAAAAAAAGAAGAAGTAAATTGGTGTTTTAATTTGTTGATAAAATGCGGAACATGATTGTTTGTTTATGGGACGGGGGACAAGGAGCCAAAATGCATGACTGTCCCGTAAAACCCGGGGCAGTTGGTCACCCTATTTCAGCCACTATCCAACCAAGTCATAGAAGTCCCCAAAAAAGATGGTGCTTACCATTCTGCAGTTAAACAAAAAATACGCTAATTTCTAAATAGAGCTTGGGTCGTGTTCAGCAGTGAGAAAACGTTTTGAAAAGGAGTGAGGTACTACATGAATTTGTCCAATAAGAACACATATTTTCCTTTTTCCCGTGCCCTTACTGAACACGACTCTGCTAATCCAATCCTCTCTCCTGTCACTGTTAAGACAAAAGCCCTCCTAGGTTCTCTCTCTCTCTCCCCCTTCTTCCCTTCTCATCACAGAGGCTATAGATTGCGGCCATGTACAGTATGGCCCTGCTCCCCTTGTTTATTTAGACCTCCTCCATTGTTCCCTCCTCTCTTAGCTGTTGAGACCATCAATACATCTGTTTCAACGGCTGCTAATTAGCAGGGCATTTATTGTGGGCCAGGTTTAACCACAGGGTTGCCCAGCACTCTCACACAAAACCACACACAACCACACACTCACACACACTGTTTACCCAGCATCCCCTGCTCCCACCCACCGCCGTGATCAGGCCAGCCGGCCTCCCTTCCCTTGTCCCTTTGAACGGTAGTCCCTCTGAGTAGGTGCTGAGTGGGGAGACAATAGCGTGAATGGGATCCCCTCAGAGCAGCCTCATTGTGTTAGAGGCTCCCTGTGTGCTTCTGGGACTGCTGGTGCTCTACATGAGCTGAATTAAAACGCTGTTAAAAGACATACGCTGCAGACATGGATAGTTCTCTGTGGTGTGAGAGGAATCAATGACATTACGCCTCCTCCGCCTCAGTAGGAAAACCACTGTGAGAAGCGGAAAAGATGTGAAACTTCAGCTGCGTTTTAACGTGTTTGTGAACTGATTTATTACAAGTACCGTTACTTGATTTTGAGTAAAAAAAATAATAATCCAGTGTTCAAAATGGAATGCATAATATGTCACATCAAAAGTGTAAAACTATTGATAAATCTGAAGTATCACGGCAATTGAAATGGTCACAATACAATTTATTCTCACATGGAAACACACGGATAAATAATATTAATTAAGCCACCCAAGCACAATGTCATTCAGCTCCATGTCCTGTAACAGTAGCTACTAGCTGTGCTTTTCGAACTGTGATGTGATCTGACTGTCTGTTGTGTTCACAGGAGGAGCTGGAGATAGAAATATATTGTATAGAACAGATATGAATTGTGAAACGTGTTCAATCTATTCATTACATTTCTATCTGCATCGTTCTGAACCGTCTGTCTTTCTGTCTGTTGTTTTGTGTTGTTACCAGGAGGACGTGGAGGTGGTCCAGAGAGAGAGAGAGACAGGGCCCTGGAGCACAGCCAACAGCTGGAGGAGGAAATACAAACACTATGCACGTACCACAGGTGACACACACACATACACTTCCTCTTTAAGATGTCTGTATCTGCATAGTGAAGGTTCTCCGATAACAGGAATATATGGTTTAGGGTTGCTTGGTACATTGGGATAATTTCTGCTAGGGTTATACAGCTCCAAATAGCGGAGATTTAAAGGCACAATAGTGAAATATGATAAGACTCATATTAGACTTTGATGTGACTTAGAATCTTAGTGGAAAGTAATTTATGTAATCAAATAAACCTGCTCACTCACCCGTGCATTTTTCCAATAGTACATTGTTATACCATTGGTTTAGGGGACACAATTTAGTTAAACAAAAAAGTATCCCGTCATCATTATTGTAATAATTGTAAAATACTGAACCTAGTAATAAAGTATGTTATTCCTGGGTACTTTCTGATCCCATTCTGCACAAATACTACTAGCCACAGAGCAAGAACTACACATTCATAGGACCACAGATCATTTCCATTTCATTTGGTTGAAAGGGTCGGGTAGCTATGATCGCACCCCATTCTAACTTCTTAATAAAAAATGGCTGCACAGCAAGACAGCTCATTGCTCTCCCGCTTATTAAAAATGGCTGAGAAACATGTTTTCGCCAGCTCTCCCTCCAACCTACTCATATTAAGAACTAAAACTAATCCTCATATGCATCGTTTTGCTCTAATTTGAGATATCTAAAGTAATTACACCCTAATTATAATATTAATCCATGGGAATTAACTATTAGAGGTTTTGGAAAATACAGAAAAAGGGTGCTTTTTATTTGTCTTTAGATTTAATTGTCCGCCAATGACATTTTTTGTTGTTGTAATTAGTCATTCAATGAAATAAATTGTGTGACAACACCTTAAAAATAGAAGAGAAACCCGTACAGCAGTGTAGCTAGCATGTCCTACCATCTATTTTCTGTTGGCTCAGAAAGTAGCCAATCTAGTTTGGTAACCTGCATCCTGTTCTTAATGTGTGTCATATCCTGATAGTTAGTTTTCTCTGCATCTCATCTGTCACGTTGTGGAGTGTTAGTCTGGCATTGGTCACCACAGAGTGACAGGGATCCCTGAGAACGCTAGTAGGTTTTTATGAAGTGGCCCACCCCACCCTGGCTTTGCTCTGAGGAGTCTAAGGATAGCATTGTATTCTCCTCTTCTAAGACAATTTGCATTGTGTGAGAGCGGGAGCAAGAGAGAGAGAGAAAGAGAGAGAGTCTATTTCACTTGCTTTGGCAATGTAAACATATGTTTGCCAATTGAATTGATAGGGAGAAAGAAAGAAAGATAGATAGAGGGAGGTAGCCTAGTACTACGTCTTATCAGTGGTCCTGTAGACCTTTATGTGGCGAACCGTCCTTCCAGCCCCAACAAAGCGGAGAAGAGAAGCTGGCTCTGCTCTGTGTGTCTGTTTGAGGATTCACTGGCTCTCTCCATTGTGTCTCCTGGATAATACACACAACCAATCACAGACATGCTAGCTACACTGCTGTACGGTTTTCTCTTCTATTTTTAAGGTGTTGTCACACAATTTCTTCCATTGAATGACTAATGACAAAAAAAATGTATTTGGCGGATGGTTAAAGCTAAAGACAAATAAAAAGCACCTTTTTCAGTATTTTCCAAAACCTCTAATAATGAATTCCCATGGATTAATATTATAATTGGGGTGTAAGTACTTTAGATATCTCAAATTATAGCCAAACGATGCATATGAGGACTAGTTTTAGCTCTTAATATGAATAGGTTGGAGCCATATGGGCCCTAGTCAAAAGTAGTGGGAAGAGGGTGCCATTTGGGACTCAACACAAGGAGGCTGGACGGAGTCAGTCAGGCCAAGCAGGGCATGTATTAACACTCCGGATGGACATGAAACTCCCTGGGGAAGGCTGATCATCACGGAGGTTGAGTGGGTCGAACTTTAACGCCTACAAACTCAATAGTGATTAGCTAGGCTAGCAGAGGGAAACAAGACAGGCTGGCTGCCTGGGGTTTCTCTCAGTAATTATTTTTAGTACCTTATGTTCCTATCTACATAGTGATCTACACAGAACCCTGATTCCATGTTGGTTTTAACAATAAAGAAGCATTTATCAACGTCCACTGTCCCCCAAGAGTTGCTGAATTTCCTCTTCACTTTCATGGGACTTGTTTGAAAAGACTTGCCTGTGGATTTTGAATATCTAGGAGGACATTTTAGGTTGTTAATATTTACGTTTTTTGTTTTATTTAACCTTTATTTAACTAGGCAATTCAATTAAGAACATATTCTTATTTACAATGACGGCCTACGCCGGCCAAACTCGGACAACGCTGGGCCAATTGTGCTCCTCGAGGCATTGGAAATTTGAAATTCACTGCTCGACTGAGGGACCTTACAGATAATTGTATGTGTGGGGTACAGAGATGAGGTAGTCATTATAAATCATGTTAAACACTATTGCACACAGAGTGAGGTCATGCAACTTATGTGACTTGTTAAACAAGTTTTTACTCCTGAACATATTTAGGCTTGCCATAACAAAGGGGTTGAATACTTATTGACTCAAGACATTTCAGCTTTTCATTTTTTATTAATTGGTAAAAATGTCAAAAAACATAATTCCACTTAGTCATTATGGGGTATTCTGTGTAGGCTGGTGACTAAAAAAATCTAAATGTAATCAATTTTAAATGTAGGCTGCAACACAACAGAATGTGGAAAAAGTCAATGGGTGTGAATACTTTCTGAAGGCGCTTTACGTCACCATCAACCCTGACTGAGAAAGAACAAGGAAAAGTGAACCAGTGCCTCAAACTCAGGGTTAGCCCTTACTTTTCAATCTGTGCTCCCCAATACATTTGGTGGATTGTCTAGGAGCCCTCTCAGCAGGCTAGACTCCGCCGGAATAGAGATGGAGGAAGTTATTCAAAATGCTCAGCAGCACCCCTGCAAACCACTGAACCCCAAGCCCAAATTGGTTTGTACATCATTCGTACATCACAGAGGCAGGTGATAAAAATATGTGATTAAGCAAGAAGTCACTCACTGTTAATTACATTTTTTTTATAAGGTAGTAGGAGCTAAGGTAGCCTGAACCCAGATCAATTTGTGCTGTCTTGCCAAATCCTATCGTCTTTCATTTGTTGTCATGCCAAACTCCGATGCCATCATAGGAGTTGGCTATTCAGCAGAAACAGATCTGGGACCAGGCTAGAGCCAAAATACTGTAGGTGGATATTCTCCCCAGTAATTGTGGCTTGGCTTGGGATACCTGTGTGATAAAAGGTGAGGTGACCTGGCTGCTTCTCAGAGGTGCCATGGTAGGAAGGCGACAAATGGTCATCCTGTCCTGTATGTAGCTTGGTGTACCAGTCTGTCTGGTAACAGGTGAGCTCTGTGACCTGGCTGTAGCTTGGTGTACCCGTCTGTCTGGTAACAGGTGAGCTCTGTGACCTGGCTGTAGCTTGGTGTACCAGTCTGTCTGGTAACATGTGAGCTCTGTGACCTGGCTGTAGCTTGGTGTACCAGTCTGTCTGGTAACAGGTGAGCTCTGTGACCTGGCTGTAGCTTGGTGTACCAGTCTGTCTGGTAACAGGTGAGCTCTGTGACCTGGCTGTAGCTTAGTGTACCAGTCTGTCTGGTAACAGGTGAGCTCTGTGACCTGGTTGTCTCAGGCCTGGAGTCCTTGTTTATTTGTTTGAAGCCCAGAGAGATAAGTCTCTATTAAAGGGTATTTTACATACCCTGCCCCTGATAACAATCCTCCTTCACACTAAGCATTAATCAAATATGCATCCCAAATGGCACCCCAGGCCTCCCGGGTGGCGCAGTGGTCTAGGGCACTGCATCGCAGCGCTAGCTGTGCCACCAGAGACTCTGGGTTCGCGCCCAGGCTCTGTTGCAGCCGGACGCGACCGGGAGGTCCGTGGGGCGACGCACAATTGGCCTAGCGTCGTCCGGGTTAGGGAGGGTTTGGCCGGTAGGGATATCCTTGTCTCATCGCGCTCCAGCGACTCCTGTGGCGGGCTGAGCGCAGTGCGAGCTAACCAAGGTCGCCAGGTGCACGGTGTTTCCTCCGACACATTGGTGCGGCTGGCTTCCGGGTTTGATGCGCGTTGTGTTAAGAAGCAGTGCGGCTTGGTTGGGTTGTGTTTCGGAGGACGCATGGCTTTCGACCTTCGTCTCTCCCGAGCCCGTATGGGAGTTGTAGCGATGAGACAAGATAGTAACTACTAACAATTGGATACCACGAAATTGGGGAGAAAAAGGGGGTCAAATTCAAAAACAAACAAAAAAATGTTTTAAAAAATGGCACCCTTTTATAATGCACTACTTTTGACCAAGGCCCAAAGGGTTACCATTTGAGACACACCCCATCACTAGAATTAGAGGGCAGGTTCGTTGAGCTCTAGCATCTGTGCTGCTGGGTTATCTGATTAGGGGAGTTAATCATTAACTGTTCTGCATTGCAGACTGAAGCCCTTCTATTCTCTGTTCTGGAGGTCACTGGCAGAAACTACAGCAGTAAGCCACCATGTTCAGAAACTCAGAATTCACAGTCATAAACATTCTATAGATAGACACACAGACGCACAAGAGCAGGTGGGAAGATAAGAATGAGGATTCTGGAGCGGAGCATCACTTGTTGTAATTACCGTACTTTATGATAATCAGGTCATGGCAGCTTAGCTTACTAGGCCTGTTTCTCACTCCAGTTAGGTGTTTGGATGAAACGCAGATGGATGAAACGCAGATGGATGAAACTTGATCAGATCAGTACAACAGGAGCAGACACTCGTCCTCATGAATGGTACGTGATCAGCTCCAACAGTACATGCATGGCCTTGTGCTTTTGTTTTTGTTGTTCCAGGGAGTACTTCCCATGGAAGTTGTCAGCACTATCAAAATACAGCTTAAAATCACCTCTTTCCTGGTTTGTGTTGAAACACACCCTCTCAATAGGTAGCTCTCTTTCTCTCCCTCCCTGCTTCCTTCCTTCGCTCTCTCGCTCTCCCAGGAAATGAATTTGAATAGTTTGAGGACAGTGTTTTTCTCTCCTCTTGATTGGTTTCCATGAATATGTGTTGTAAAGGGAGGTTGTAGTGTAGCTCTGGGGGTTGAGGTGGGGGGGAGGGGGGGGGGGGGGGGTCGAGGTGATGTAGGCAGGGTCAGATAAAATAATCTATAGTGAAGCAACGCTCCCCTCCTCTGTTCTCTCTCCTCTGCCCTCCCCTCCTTTCCTGTGCTCTGCCCTTGTTTGTCACAGTCATCGGACCTTCGGACCCAGTATGTTTGCATTTAATTAAACAAAGCACACAAACTTTACATCACTCCCATACCTGTCAATAGCACATCTGAATTGATTATCCTCAGCTCTGAAACAGAAGAGGAAGCATAAAACAGGAACTTCACCTTCCCCCCTCTGAAACTCATTAAGGGGACGACAGGCCAGAATGAGCCATATGATTTTAAAGCTACAGTATGTACACTCCTAGCTGGGATGGAGGCAGAGGCCTCAGGTCATTAATCTATACTGAACAAAAATATAGATGCATATAGATACAACAATTTCAACGATTTTACTGAGTTACAGTTCATATAAGGAAATCAGTCAATTTAAATATATTCCTTAGGCCCTAATCTATGGGTTTCACATGACTGGGCAGGGGCACAGCCTAGGGTGGGCCTGGGAGGGCATCGGCCCACCCACTGGAGAGCCAGGCTCAGCCAATCACAATAGGTTTTTCCCCACAAAAGGGCTTTATTACAGAAATAATTACTCCTCCATTTAATCAGCTGTCCGGGTGGCTGGTCTCAGATGATCCCGCAGGTGAAGAAGCCGGATGTGGAGGTCCTGGGCTGTCGTGGCTTTTTGTGCGGCTGGAACATTTCTGGAATCTTTTATTTCATCTGATGAAACATGAGACCAACACTTTACATGTTGCGTTTACATTTTTATTCAGTATAGATTAGGTTGTCAGTAGTCGGTGGGCAACTGACTATAATGTTGCTCATAGAGTTGATGGAGGAAAGAAGGGTGATGTTATCTAATCATACCTTGTTATTTAGTTCATTACCAGCCCCCTGTTGTTTAGCTTAGAATTTATGTTTAGCACTGCTGAGGTAAAAAAAAAAAAAATGTATCAAGCAAAATATGGAACATTTACAATATAAATATTTCCGTTATTGAAATACTCACCAGACAGTTAATTAGGTACACCCATCCAGTACCAGGTCGGACCACCCTTTTCCTCCAGAACAGCCTAAATTATTTGTGGGCATTCTACAAGGTGTCGGAAACGTTCCACAGGGATGTTGGTCCATACTGATGCGATGGCATCACGCAGTTGCTGCAGATTGGACACTGGTACATTCATGCTGCGACCCGCCCGTCTCGTCCCAAAGATACTCTATTGGTTTGAGGTCTGGGGACTGAGCAGGCCACTCAAATAAACTGAACTCGCTGTCATGATCCAGGCGATGTGTTTCCACTCAATTGTCCAGTGTTGGCGATTGTGTGCCCACTGGAGCTGCTTCTTCTTGTTTTTAGCTGATAGGAGTGGAACACGGTGTGGTCGTCTGCTGCAATAGCCCACTATTGTACTGTGCTGTTATTTGTCTGTTTGTGGCCCTCCTGTTAGCTTGCACGATTCTTGCCATTCTCCATCAACCTCTCTCATCAACAAGCTGTTTTTGCCCACAGAACTGCTGCTGACTGGATGTTATTGGTTTGTCGCACCATTCTCGGTAAACCCTAGACACTGTCGTGCGTGAAAAGCAGAGGATGGCGGCAGTTTCTGAGATACTGGATCCGGCGCGCCTGACACCGACGGTCATACCACACTTAAAGTCGCTTAGGTGACTCGTTTTGCCCATTCTAACGTTCAATCGAACAGTTACTGAATGCCTCGATGCCTGTCTGCCTGATTTTTATAGCAAGCCACGACCACGTGACTCACTGTCTGTAGAAGCAAACCATTTTTGTGAATGGGGTTGTGTATCTAATTAACTGGCCGGTGAGTGTAGAATGCCCTGCGGTTATTGCATGCATACTTATATTGCAAGCCAAAGATTGTCATCCAATGGCCTCCACCCGATTCTTCAGTGATCTTGGTTATTATTACTGCTATTTGATCTCTGTGGGTCAATAACAGTGACATGAAACTAGGGTTGCAAAATGCCGTGAACTTTCAATAAATTCCCTGGTTTTCCAGAAATCCTTGTTGGAGGATTCTGGATTCCTTGCTTATTCCCTCCTGATTCCCGGAAACTTCCAACCAGGAAATGTATGAAAAGTTCCCGGAATTTTGCAACCCAGCATGCAACTTTTGTTGGGGCTAAATTAAGGTCTGTGGCGAGAGGGAGAGTAAAAAACTAATTTTCCAATCTCATTTTTAATCATTGTTATACTGCGACCATGTGTATAGGCTGCAAGTACATTGAAATTAAATTGTTTTCTTTTCAACTTTCACTTTCAACTAAAACCAAACTTATATTGTATGTCGGGCATAATCTTATTTTCAATGACATTTTGCTAGGTGGGATAGCCCCAATGTCACAGTTTTAACGTGTCCAAATCAATAGAAATGCAGAAAAAGTTTGTGATAAATTGAAATCCTAAACATAAAATGTACTATCTACACAACCATCTGCCACAATAATCATATTACTTGAATTTACTTATACAAGCATAACGTGAGATGTATTTTCAAATATATTTTTTTGAATTGGGTTGTTATGTCAAACAATATGCATTGGAATTGGTTTGGGTTAACAACTGAACTGGGGAAAGGCAAGGTTATTGTTCCATAGTTCCTATGCTGTAATGGAGTCGCAAATAGAACAGCAAAGCTGTAATAGGTTGTGTCCCAGTGCACTATATAGGGAATAGGGTGACATTTGGAATGCATACAAACAGATTTACGATCTTAATTTGATCACCCTATTGTTGCAGGACATGCAAACTTGTGTATTTAAGGTTTAAAAAGCCCACCAAAAAGGTCCATTAATTATAATCCACACAATAATTCCCATTTTCTGTTGCTGCAGGATTATTTTCCTGCTGTGAGAAACTGGTCAAAAGTAAGACTCTGTAGTCAGAGTTAGCATCAATGTTTTGGTTTCCTCTCCTCCCCGATAGATAATGGGTTTAGTTAGCCCTATACTCAAGCGAAGAATACCCCACCCTACCAAGCTGAAAATATAACCACACTACTGTTTACCTCAATCTCTCTCTTTTGAGAGCAGCACTCTCTCCCTCTCGCATCTCATTGGAAAACACCTGTCTGCTTTTACCTTGAGCTCCACTCTGTCAGTTTGATGTTCTCAGTAATTCAGTCAGTCCCGTCAGTAATGTACGGTAATATATTCCACTGACATTCTGCCGCATTATTGCCTCCAGATATTGTCTCTTGTAGTGACATAGCATTTGAATATTAAACTTGTCTCTTTGCCACGGGGTGTTGATACAGAATAACGTACCCTACTGTCAGGTAAACTGCAGGCATGCTTTCATTGCTTAAGGTCAAGTTTCTGTCGGTTTGTGATAGAAGTGTGGCCAGCGGCACTTTCACTGCAGAGTAAAAACCAGAGAGTAGAGGAGACCTGTTGGTTGGAAGCCTGTTCAGTGCATCATCCGTGTACTGCACCTTTCATCTACAAGACCTACTATAGTATCCTTGCAGTGCTTCCCATCCTTCTTTTGTCTACAACTTGTTGTTTTCAGAAATTGAGATATCCCTCTTTGCTGTTCTGTCAACCACCTTTGACAGTACTGATGGCCAGTATGTCAAAATATTTTCCTCACACCAAATTCAAAACCAAAGGACCATATCAATGTGTCAATCAAATACAATGAAAACAACTGTTTTAGAGTGGCTTGTTAAAAGTCACGGTTGTTAGCTGACACATCCTGTAACTCCCTCAGGTACCGGTGTATTGTGATGCAAGGCTAAATTCAATTAAGTATAATCTCCCCCCCCCCCCCCCCCCCCAATAACTCCTGCTGCAACCCAGCCCCACCCTCTGAACATTTTACCAGCAAAGTGGACAAGTTGAGGAATGCTATGATTCCAACTGATGGCTCCATGTCATACACCCTTATAAAATATTGTCTCATGAAGGAGAGGCAATGCAGGTTCAAATTTCAACATGTAGAACGGGAAGAGGTAGAAAGGATGCTGTTGTCTCTTTCGGATGACAAGTCACCTGGTACAGATAATCTTGACACCAAATTGCTTAGAGTTACAGCTAACCAAATATCTACCACAATCTCTCATAATTGTAATAAGTGCTTGATGTACAGTGCTTTGCAAAATTATTCATCCCCCTTGGCGTTTTTCCTATTTTGTTGCATTACAACCTGTAATTTGAATTAATTTGTATTTGAATTTCATGTAATGGGCACACAAAATAGTCCAAATTGGTGAAGTGAAATGAAAAAAAACACAGAAAAGTGGTGCGTGCTTATGTATTCACCCCCTTTGCTATGAAGCCCCTAAATAAGATCTGGTGCTACCAATTACCTTCAGAAGTCACATAATTAGTTAAATAAAGTCCACCTGTGTGCAATCTAAGTGTCACATGATATCAGTATATTTACACCTGTTCTGAAAGGCCCCAGAGTCTGCAACACCACTAAGCAAGGGGCACCACCAAGCAAGTGGCACCATGAAGACCAAGGAGCTCTCCAAACAGGTCAGGGACAAAGTTGTGGAGAAGTACAGATCAGGGTTGGGTTATAAAAAAATATCAGAAACTTTGAACATCCCACGGAGCACCATTAAATCCATGAGAAAGAAATGGAAAGAATATGGCACCACAACAAACCTGCTAAGTGAGGGCCGCCAACCAAAACTCACAGACCAGGCAAAGAGTGCATTAATCAGAGAGGCAACAAAGAGACCAAAGATAACTCTGAAGGAGCTGCAAAGCTCCACAGCAGAGATTTGAGTATCTGTCCATAGGACCACTTTAAGCCGTACATTCCACAGAGCTGGGCTTTACGGAAGAGTGTCCAGAAAAAAGCCATTGATTAAAGAAAAAAATAAGCAAACACGTTTGGTGTTCGCCAAAAGGCATGAGGGAGACTCCCCAAACATATGGAAGAAGGTACTCTGGTCAGATGAGACTAAAATGTAGCTTTTTGGCCATCAAGGAAAACGCTATGTCTGGCGCAAACCCAACACCTCATCACCCCGAGAACACTATCCCCACAGTGAAGCATGGTGGTGGCAGCATCATGCTGTGTAGATGTTTTTCATCGGCAGGGACTTTGGAAACTGGTCAGAATTGAAGGAATACAGGGAAATTCTTGAGGGAAACCTGTTTGTCTTCCAGAGATTTGAGACTGGGACAGGGGTTCACCTTCCAGCAGGACAATGACCCTAAGCATACTGCTAAAGCAGCACTCAAGGTTTAAGGGAAACATTTAAATGTATTGGAATGGCCTAGTCAAAGCCCAGACCTCAATCCAATTGAGAATCTGTGGTACGACCAAAAGATTGCTGTACACCAGTGGAACCCATCCAACTTGAAGGAGCTGGAGCAGTTTTCCCTTGAAGAATGGGCAAAAATCCCAGTGGCTAGATGTGCCAAGCTTATAGAGACATACCCCAACAGACTATAACTGTAATTGCTGCAAAAGGTGCCTCTACAAAGTATTGACTTTGGGGGGTGAATAGTTATGCATGCTCAAGTTTTGAGTTTTTTTGTCTTATTTCTTGTTTGTTTCACAAAAAAAATATTTTGCATCTTCAAAGTGGTAGGCATGTTATGTAAATCAAATGATACAAACCCCCCAAAAATCTATTTTAATTCCAGGTTGTAAGGCAACAAAATAGGAAAAAGGCAACAAAATAGGAAAAATGCCAAGGGGGGTGAATACTTTCGCAAGCCACTGTATGGAGTGTGCCCAGAAGTCTGGAAAGAGTCAAAGGTTATTCCACTACCTACCTTAGATAAATCTGCATTCACTGGTCCTAATAGTCGTCCTATTAACTTGCTGCCTGTGTTACGTAAATTATATCTGTACAAATCAAGGATTATTTCTCATGTAATGGTCTGATAACGGGTTTCCAGCATGCATACAAAGAAGGGCATTCTATGAGTACGGCCTTAGCACAAATAACAGATTATTGGTTAAAGAGTATGGATGACAGGAAGTTAGTTGGTGCAGTGTTGCTAGATTTCAGTGCTGCTTTTGATGTAATTGATCATGAACTGTTACTAGGTAAACTCAAATGTTATACTTTTAAGTCTGCAGCTCTATTGTGGATGGAAAGCTATCTATCCAGGAGAAGGCAAAAAGTGTTCTTTAATGGTAGCTTTTCAAACAGTAAAGAACAAAGTGGTGTTCCTCAAGGAAGCTGCCTAGGCCCACTTCTCTACTCTTTCTTTACTAATGATTTACCTTCAGTATTGAACAATGCAAGAGTGGTAATGTATGCTGATGACTATACAATGTATAGCGCAGCATCAGAATGTAATGAGCTAACAGATGTACTGAGTAGTGAACTAAGAATGGTGTCTGAGTGGCTTGATATGAGCAAATTGGTGCTGAACATTTCTAAAATGAAATGTATTGTATTTGGTTCACGATATATGCTTGCTGATGATCTCCAATTGAATTTGTCGATGAATAGAATGCATGTGGAGCAAGTGAAAAAAACAAAACTACTAGGTGTCATATTGGACGCAGCTTTATCATGTCAGAACACATAGATAATATTGTTATTAAGATGGGTAAGGGAATTGCTCTTACAAGAAAATGTTCAGAGTATGTAACATCTAGCACTCTGAATCAGGTATTCAGTCCCTGGTCTTATCACACTTAGGACCAGGGATTGACCATATAACTGGACAGTACTCTATCACACTTAGAGTACTGTCCAGTTATATGGTCAATCCCTGGTCCTATCACACTTAGAGTACTGTCCAGTTACATGGTCAATCCCTGGTCCTATCACACTTAGAGTACTGTCCAGTTATATGGTCAATCCCTGGTCCTATCACACTTAGAATACTGTCCAGTTACATGGTCAATCCCTGGTCCTATCACACTTAGAGTACTGTCCAGTTATATGGTCATCAGCAGCAAAGATATAAAAAAGCTCCAAATGGCTCAAAACAGGGGTGCCAGATTAGCTCTTCATTGCTCTATCTATATGAATATTATCCAAATGCATCACATGGCTTCACGTTGAAAACAAATTACTATCCAGTCTTCTGATTTTCTTAGGAATGTTATATTTTTCAGACCAATTAGTACATACTAGCAACACGCATAACCAACAAACCAGACAGGTAAATTCAGGGCATCTAAGACAACCCAAGCACAGGACAAATCGCCTTAAATCTACATTTTTATGTAGAGCCATAGCTGAATGGAACTCTTTACCAATACATATTTCTCAGGCAAAAAGTAAATCCACCTTCAAGAAAAATAAAATAACATCTAATGCTATAGACCATATGACTGGACAGGAAATAGAAAGAACATCTAATGCTATAGACCATATGACTGGACAGGAAATAGAAAGAACATCTAATGCTATAGACCATATGACTGGACAGGAAATAGAAAGAATATCTAATGCTATAGACCATATGACTGGACAGGAAATAGAAAGAACATCTAATGCTATAGACCATATGACTGGACAGGAAATAGAAAGAACATCTAATGCTATAGACCATATGACTGGACAGGAAATAGAAAGAACATCTAATGCTATAGACCATATGACTGGACAGGAAATAGAAAGAACATCTAATGCTATAGACCATATGACTGGACAGGAAATAGAAAGAACATCTAATGCTATAGACCATATGACTGGACAGGAAATAGAAAGAACATCTAATGCTATAGACCATATGACTGGACAGGAAATAGAAAGAACATCTAATGCTATAGACCATGTGACTGGACAGGAAATAGAAAGCATCAACAGAATGTTAAATGTGTTTCCTGTCATGTATTTTAATTGTCTGTATTGTCTACTTGTTAAATGTTTGTAAAGTCTTAATTTGTAATGTCTTATTAATTGGTGTTGGACCCCAGTAAGATTAGCTAACTTTACAGCGTTAGCTAATGGGGATCCTAATAAAAATTTACAAATTCTCTTGGCCTGTGCTGGTGGTCTCCATGCTGATAGACGACTGGTTACTGGTTGTCTGTGAGTCCTTCTCTCCCCAGTCCCAGCCTGGTTTTTGCTGCTCCTGCTCCCTCCCAGTCACATTGGACCTACCCGCTCCCCGCTAAACAAACAGTTGCCCGCTCATCTATTTGCCTGGCGAATTAACAGGGGGGTTAGGGGGGGTGACAGTTCTCAGTGCTGGGAAGGCCCCACCCCCCACAGATTGAGAGGGAGAAAAGAGGGCATTCTAGTTGGTATTGTGTTTAAACCATCCTCACTGGAGGGCCTCCATTTTACTTGGGAGATAACAGCTTCTTCTCCAAATCCAATGTTATTTGTCATATGCTTCGTAGACAACAGGTGTAGACTAACAGTGAAATGCTTACTGACAGGTCCTTTTCCAACAATGCAGAGTTAAAGATAAAATAGAGATAATGACACACACTTTGTTCCAACAGTAAAAACTAACGCACAACCCAATTCCCCCATGAGCGTGACATTTTCACTCTTGGAATCGTTTGTAATACTGCAGCTTGCAAGTGCTTCCCATGCATTGCATATATGCACTGAAGTCCATAGTACTGTTGCTGATGATTTGCACTTTTATCAAGTGACTCCTGGCTCCTAGTGGAGGCCAACAAGACAGAGTTGACAGTTTCAGAGCCTGGTCAGTCAGCATGGTCTGGGACATCCTTCAGTCTGATCCTTTCCCAGAAAGAGGCCTGTCGGGGTTAGATGTGTCAAGGTGTGGAGGGGCGGGGTTAGATGTGGAGGGGCGGGGTTAGATCTGTCAAGGTGTGGAGGGGCGGGGTTAGATGTGTCAAGGTGTGGAGGGGCGGGGTTAGATGTGTCAAGGTGTGGAGGGGCGGGGTTAGATGTGTCAAGGTGTGGAGGGGCGGGGTTAGATGTGGAGGGGCGGGGTTAGATCTGTCAAGGTGTGGAGGGGCGGGGTTAGATGTGTCATGGTGTGGAGGGGCGGGGTTAGATGTGTCATGATGTGGAGGGGCGGGGTTAGATGTGTCAAGGTGTGGAGGGGCGGGGTTAGATGTGGAGGGGCGGGGTTAGATGTGTCAAGGTGTGGAGGGGCGGGGTTAGATGTGTCAAGGTGTGGAGGGGCGGGGTTAGATGTGTCAAGGTGTGGAGGGGCGGGGTTAGATGTGTCCAGGTGTGGAGGGGCGGGGTTAGATGTGTGGAGGGGCGGGGTTAGATGTGTCCAGGTGTGGAGGGGCGGGTTAGATGTGTCAAGGTGTGGAGAGGCGGGGTTAGATGTGTCCAGGTGTGGAGGGGCGGGGTTAGATGTGTCCAGGTGTGGAGGGGATAGACTGCAGCCCACGGCCAGGAGCAGAAATAGCAGCAGTAGTAGGATCTGAAGACAGTCACACCCCACCGTTAGCTGACCTCTAGATGGATGGATGGCCCTGGCCCTGCTGGAACGCATCCCAAATGGCACCCTATTTCCTATTGTGCACTAGGGCTCATGTCAAAATAAGTGCACTATATAGGGATTAGGGTGGCATTTGGGACCCAGTGCTGGTTGTGGTGGTGTGGGAGGCAGGGTGAAGCAGCTCTGACGCAGGCCCCATCGCACAGAAGTGAGAAGAATGCAGGGGGAGCCAAGTTACACCCCATCACCCCCCAGAGCACACTGCTTGCCAGAGGAAACAGAGGTGGCCCAGAATCTGGCACCTGGGTGGAGTCTGATGGGGCTGATGGGACCTGACGGGGCTGATGGGACCTGACTGTGGGGTGATGGGACCTGACGGGGATGACTGAGCCTGAAGGGGCTGACAGGCTGACTGGGCCTGATGGGGACTGACGTGGCCTGAGCAGAATGTGAAATGACCTATCTGGAGCTGCCTGCTGAAGCAGACTTGGCCATAGAGGAGACGAGAGGACACAAAGATCCTTTTCATTAGGAGGTGATGGTGGTCTTGGCCCTCTAGTAACGACACACTGCTTACTGGTGGTGTCTGTCTGTCTGTCTCATCATCATGATCTGTCAGACCTGATACTCTCCTGTGGCCTGAGTACAGAGCAGCAGAGTACCTAGCTTCTTCCTCCATACGCTTATTATGATGATTTGGTGTTATGTTACTTTCATATGATTCATGGTTGTAAATGTTGGAAATTGTATTTTCTGTGTAATTTGAAACTGTATAAATTATTATGAATTATATATTACAATATTTTAAATACTTTCTGAGCTCCTCTTTAAAAAATGCCATTAAGGGCCTACCCAGTGGTGCAACGGTCTAAGGCACTGCATCGCAGTGCTACAGGCATTACTACAGACCCGGGTTCATTCCCGGGCTGTGCCACAACCGGCTGTGGAAGGGAGTCCCATAGGACGGCGCACAATTGGCCCAGCGTCGTCCGGGTTAGGGGAGGGTTTGGCTGGTGGGGCTATACTTGGCTCATTTCACTCTAGCGATTCCTTGTGGCAGGCCTGTAGCCTGCAGTCTGACCCTGGTCGCCAGTTGAACAGTGTTTCCGCTGACACATTGGTGTGGCTGGCTTCCGGGTTAAGCTGGTGGGTGTTAAGAAGCGATGTTTGGGCGGGTCATGTTTCGGAGGAAGCATGATTCCACCTTTGCCTCTCCCAAGCCCATTGGGGAGTTGCAGCGATGAGACAAGATCGAAAATTGAGTAAAATAGAAGGAAAAAAATAAAGAAATGCCATTAAACACTAACATGTGCATCTAGGCTGTCCATCCAGCACAATGCCCACTGAAACACTGCTAGATATACTTCACTGCTCTACTGCAGAAAGCATAGGCAGAAAGATTCTGATTCTGGGTTGTTTAGAATGAATGTGAGGAGCTGAGTGTTTACTTGGTCTTATTCCAGCTATAATTGTTGGTTTTGCGACACTGTGAATTCTTAATCAGGCATTATATTTTCTCTGGCTCCTCTCCTGTGTGTGTTTGGGTTTACTGACCACCCTCTGTAAACAGTGTTGTTCCCAATCCCCCACCGCCACACCAGTACACCTTGGACAGACAAGCGCACTACCTGGAACTGTCTTATTGTGCAAACGTGACAGAGAGGCTAATGTTAGATTTAAAATACAACAAGGGATTGCCCCAAGAGATTCCTTGCCTTGTGCACTCGTCTACATTTGAACTAGTTAGGTGAGCCTTGTTTGTGTGTTGGTCTGTGACATGGCCTGTATAGTGCGTGTGTGCTTGTGCGTGTGTGTGTGTGTGTGTGTGTGTGTGTGTGTGTGTGTGTGTGTGTGTGTGTGTGTGTGTGTGTGTGTGTGTGTGTGTGTGTGTGTGTGTGTGTGTGTGTGTGTGTGTGTGTGTGTGTGTGTGTGTGTGTGTGTGTGTGTGTCGCGTGTTCACTATGCCGTATATCCAGTCACGGGCTGATGAATACAGCCAGGTTCGTAGTGATGATGAATCACCATGTTGAGGGGAACAGGTGGAGAATAACTTCCAGACAGTACCTGGCTCAGACCACTCCCAGATGCTGCCTGATTACCAGTCAGTCAGTACAAACCCTGGGCAGGCAGACAGACAGACAGACAGACAGACAGACAGACAGACAGACAGACAGACAGACAGACAGACAGACAGACAGACAGACAGACAGACAGACAGACAGACAGACAGACAGACAGACAGACAGACAGACAGACAGACAGACACAGCTTAGACAGCTTCGCTCCCAGGCAGGCAGCGTGACTCTCTGGCTGTATCCCAAATTGCACACTAGTCCCACTCCCTTTGTAGTACACTGCTTTTTACCATGGCCCACAGGGCTCTGGGTAAGGTAGTGTACTAGGGAATAGGGTGTAATTTGGGCCACAGCCTCTGTCTGGCTGTCTTCAGATCATTACAACTGGACTGCTTAAGGAAAATAATCAATGCAGCGTGTTTGAAACGGGAGAAGACCGCACTACTTCGAAAATATCCAACATGTGTCTTCTGTGTAAACGTGTTTGTTATTTCTGGTCTGTGTGTGTGTAGTGTAACTCATGCACAGTATCAGGAATTCAAAAAAACTTTATCAGCATCCACTACCCACTTATGAGTCAACGTTACAATTAAAAGATAACTTTGATATAATGGCCAGCATATGATTAGCTAGTTGTTTAATAACAACAAGACTAAAGATGTATCTTGTGATATGGTTTATCTGAAAAATCGAAGTGAAATGTTTTGCGGGAGAACTGTTGCACAACTACAGGAATGGTGTTGCCTGCCTATGTGAAGCCTTTCCACTTGTCACATTGTATTATTTCCATATCAGCTATATCACGGTGAGGACGGGATAAGATGTTCGTGGAAAGAGCTTAAATCCTCCCTCTATAACAAAAAGCTTGCTGTATTTCAGGGTTCACTCACGGCTTTCTATTCTAATTTCATTCACAGTGGGAGCTTTTCCCTGTATAAGTGCTCCCAAAGTTTTGAATTTTAAGGAAGAACGTTTTCATTTGAAGAAATCTTCCATTACCTTTTTATTAATCTTTATTTAACTAGGCAAGTTTGTATTTATATTAACATTTATTTAACTAGGCAAGTTTTTATTTATATTAACATTTATTTAACTAGGCAAGTTTTTATTTATATTAACATTTATTTAACTAGGCAAGTTTGTATTTATATTAACATTTATTTAACTAGGCAAGTTTGTATTTATTTATTGTTATTAACCTTTATTTAACTGGGCAAGCCAGTTAAGAACAAATTCTTATTTACAATGACAGCCTACCAGGGAACAGTGAACGGTGCCTTGTTCACGGGCAGAACGACAGATTTTTACATCGTCAGCTCGGGGATTCGATCCAGCAACCTTTCGGTTACTGGCCCAACGCTTTAACCACTAGGCTACCTACCTGCCGCCCCAGCCTCAGTTAGGAACAAATTCTTATTTTACAATGACTGCCTACTCCGGCAAAACCCTCCCCTAACCCGGACGATGCTGGGCTCATTGGGCTTTATTCGATTCCCTTTAGTGATATTAGTACCATGGAATTATATTATAATTGAACAAGATAAAAATCTCTCAAGTCCTGTGAAATGTGTTCCTATTTGAAAAGACACACAAAAAGACAATTTCCCGACATCTTAACGTTTGACCTTAACATAATTTCCAGTTGGATGCTTTTGAACTGAATAGCTAGGAATATTATTATTGACTCTATTTAGTAACAGACCCATAATAGTCTGTTTAGGTTCAAATTAGATATGTGACGACTGTGCATGTTTTGGCCAGCCTCTCATGTCTCCTTTCTACAGAGCCAAAAAAGCTATGTTATGTTTCCTCCCTCTCAAACCCAGCTTCTCACTCCAAAAGCATTCCTCTCCTCTCTCGCACATCAATTCACTGGGATTTTCATCCTATCTGAGAATCATTTGCTTTTATTTTCACCCATAAGGGCACCGTGATTGTCCTTCCCCTCAGCCAGGGAAAAATACTAGATCCTGTCAACGAGAGATGGAGAGAGAGACAGAGAGGAAAGAGTCAGTGTATTTTAAGGATTTGTACATTGGGTTTGGTTTGGGTGGTGTCTGACTAGCTACCCACTTAAAGAAGTGTCTACATCCTGCCCCAGTTTACCCTGTAACAAGTGTGTCCTTGTGTTAGAGTGCTGTGCACCACCGCACCAGGAACGATGCATTCATTCCTCACATCCCGTCTCCATCTCTTCCTCACCCTCTCCCCCTCTTCCTCCTTCTGTCTCCCCCTCCCTCACCCTCTCTCCCCTCCTCCCTTCCCCTCTCCCCCTTTCCTTACCCTGTTTCCCCCTGTACGTGTCTTTGGGTCATTATAAAGTGCTCTATAAAACACATAACTCATGTTATTATTCTCTATGTCAGCATGCAGGTTGGAGCGGCTGGTGGAAGTGCTGAGGAACAAGCTGGGGAAAGGCAGCGTCCGGAAGGTCATCTGACGGAGACAGACACAGAAGGTCAACAGCAGTCTGTCCACTCTGTTCCTTGTTTTGTCCCAAATGGCACCCTATTCCCTATATAGTGCACTACTTTTGCGCATAGCCCTATATCCCTATAGGTGCCAGTTGAAAGTAGTGCACTGTAAAGGGAATAGGGTGCCAGTTGCGACACAGCACATCGCTGCACTGTCCGAACTGGAGCTACCTGACCCACCGGCTAGTGGAACAGCCACATCTGGTCACCAGGCTTCCTCCCTGCCTGCCCAGGCCCAGGCTGCTGCTGTTTAACGCTGTGTAAACACAACCAAGCCTTAACTGGGCAAACAGTTGTTAGAAGTGCTGCACTCCAAAGCCTCATTCCAGTCTAGGCTCAAACTGAATAGTAAATGTTTACCCACTTGGGTTGTTGGTTTGTTGCTGCCCACTTCTCTCATTCTCTCTCTCTGTTTCTTTCTTAAATTGTACATTTTACTTTACTGACCATCTTGTTTCGATTTTTTTTTGTCAACACATTTTGGTATTGATGTTTGTGTTGCTGCCTATCTACAGTGAGCTCCAGAAGTATTGTGACAGTGACAAATGTGTTGTTTTGGCTCTGTACTCCAGCACCTTGGATTTCAAATGCCACACACTTCTACATTAGTGTGGATGCTACCATGATTACGGATTGTTCTGAATGAATAATGATGAGTGAGAAAGTTAGACACACATCATACCACCACAAAAATGCTAACCTCCTGTTATTTTGATGGTGAGAGGTTAGCATGTCTTGGGGCTATGATATTTGTGCATCTGTAACTTTCTCACTCATCATTATTCACGATTCATTCAGGACTACCCGTAATCCTGGTAGCATCCACATTCATGTTGAAGTGTTTAGAAACATATTCTATTCTTATTTACAATAAAAGTGACTCCAAAATGACACAATATATTATTTACCATTCATTTCTATTGGGCACAAAATAATCTGAAACAACCAAAACAAACAGCATATGCATCCAACAAATCTGTAGAGTTACAAGCTTGATGTAATCATTGCGTGCTATGAGCATGGGACCAAATACTAAACTTTTGACTACTTTAATAGACATATAAGTGAATTTGTCCTAATACTGATGGTCCCCTAAAATGGTGGGACCATGTACAAAAAGTGCTGTAATTTCTAAACGGTTCATCCGATATGGATGAAAATACCCTCAAATAATTAAAGCTGACAGTCTGCACTTTAACCTGATAATCATTGTATCATTACAAATCCAAAGTGCTGGAGTACAGAGCCAAAACAACACAAAACGTGTCACTGTCCCAATACTTTTAGAGCTCACTGTATCTCTCTGTTACAAGGGAAATGCCTGTATGTATTACTGCACTATTTTATTGATAAATGATATATTATCTTTGATATCCCACATCAATACAGTGTCCTGACATGTACAGTATTTCATTGAAAAGTGCTGTATTGTAAAGGTTGTTGGTGCTGCCTGGATTTGACATTGACACTGCCTTGGGCCAGATAACATGTGATTTGTTTGGTCAACTCCATCATGCTCTCATATTAAATCATTCATGGAATTTGTGATATGAAGAACATCACCTATAACTCAACAGTATTCACTATTCTCAAAGGCTAAATCTGTGACATTCGTGTCGACCAAATATAGTTTTATTGTAAGCGATTTTTTTTCCTAAATGTTTATAAAGGTGCAGTACATATTCAACTCAGTCTTTCACAACCATTATATCCCTATGGAATGACAGTGACTTCTAATTGAAGATAAAACTCTGTTTTAACACTTCTGTTTATCTAAGGTCTGACTCCGAGTGTGGTAATGTGGAACAGGTCTTAAAGAGTAAAAAATAAATAAACCCACTACCTCTGATATTAACTTTGTTAAATCAATATGACACATTTCTCTAAATTACACAACTTTTTTATTTGTTCTCTGTTATTGACTAAATGGTTTCATGAAGCAATATTCACTTGTTAGAAGTATTCAAAGTAGGTCAAAGTATAGAGAGAGGGATATATTTAGGTAACTCCAATAGTCCATGCATATCCATTTCATGGAACTTGAACTTCTAGCTTTATAGATTTCAATCATATAATGTCTTAATTGTAATACATTGGTATTTAATCCCTTGGCACTATTATGTTGGCTATTGTCATAATATCCTAATTGGCCAGATTTTGGCAAAGACATTATTGACTTATAAATAAATATATGTTGTGGTTCAGAGAGAGGTGCAACGAGAGAGCAGAGACACTTTCCATGGATGTATTGCTCATGTATTTATTTTCCTGCACCAAAAATCTCTCTCGCTCTCTTGCTCTCTGTATACTGATAGTTTATCAACATAAGAGGGCAAAAGAGATCCGGCGACCTGTACTACAGACTACACACCAAGCAATTACATCCACATCGTGTACGTTTCCTTTTTCTCTTATTGATGGGTTGACCCGCATGAGCTCTACTTTCCTCCCGGTGTCCACCGATAGAACAGCTAGGGCAGTGGTGAGACGTGTGTACCCATATATGATCGATTATGTACTCGATGGTTGGATGCACCGTTGCCCTCAAGTTGCAATCCAAAGACAGGAGGGGTAGGGGAGGGCCTGTCTATTTGGACGCGAGCGCTGCTGTGTTGTAACCCTCCGCTCAGATAATGCTCGAGCGACACTATGACAAGCTTCTCGATTTCTCCTCTGGTAACCGTGGAGATCGCACAACTTGGGTGTCCCCACTCTTAATCCCACAAGATCCTCCCAATGTATGTTTATCCGTCAGATAATCAGCCTTGTTGTAAATACGGAGGCTAAATCTTTCACTTTGTTGAAATCTGATAACGTTTGATATTCCTGGTTATCCCCAAGTCGGCAACGCATCATTCTGATCATACACTCGCAGAAATAAAATGCCTCGTGTAGCCTCTATGGCCTACATTTTTTATATATATTTCAACTTTATTTAACTAGGCAAGTCAGTTAAGAAAAAAATATTATTTTACAATGATGGCCTAAGAACAGTGGGTTAACTGCCTTGTTCAGGGGCAGAACGACAGATATTTGACCTTGTCAGCTCGGGGATTCGATCCCTACATTTGTATTATGGTTCAGTTCCCAATCTATCTTGACTAGACTTATAGAAGCAGTTTTTATTTATTTTGTTATGTTATTTCGGAGTGTGTGATGCTTGATTCCTTTTGGTAATTTTTCTCTCTTGGTCTTGGTGGAAAAGGATTGCGCACGGGCGCATCAAAAAGAAAGGGGATCCCCATTCCCGATTACCCCAATCACACGATGACATGACTACAAAAACTTTTTATACGCTTTAATTAAAAACGTGTTCTGACAGCCCAGTGGTGAATGGCCTTCAGAGAAAAGCGTGACTGATCCTGTTGCTATAACGACACCAAATATTTCCAGTATTTCCTTTCACTTTAACGCATTCCATCCATGTATTTGTTGTGGACACTCTTTTCTACTAACACTGTATGGAACTTGAGGCTCATTGACAATACAAATGTTAATTAAGCACATTTTATAAAGCCTAGGACTATGTCTAAAGCATGCAATTTGGGGTAAAATGTGGTAATTGCACAATGATTAAAAGTGGGCTATCCTGGCTATCGTTGTTTACAGTGTTGCGTTATGTGCCTAGCTGTTCTTTCGATCGGGTTAGACTTTGCGTGTTTCACTTGTTTGACTATAGATTATTTGAGCGTTCCCTATTACATTGCCAAATGGTTTAACATTTAGTCTTTGTTTTCAGTTATATAGCAAATACTGTTTGTTTATAGGGCCACATTATATTTATTTAACAGACTGGTATCATAGTATTTAATATTTTGAAATCTGGTATAGGCATACATTTTGAATCATTTCCATTTGTCTTCGTCCTCTGCAAAACCTGGTAGGCTAATGCATTTGTTTGTTAAAACTTTTTCCGTCACCCTGCAAAAACAGCAACCAACAAAACAACCCAATTGGGTTGTCCCTTATTGTGGCCTCCAATGGATGAATGAAGACACAAAACATCATGGTGGCAGGGAGGCAGGCCGAGGGACCACCAACCTGACATAGTCGGTCCATATTAGGAGGACACAAAGCCCTAATAAACTTCTTCCGTATAATTTTTAATGGAAAACCAGCTGCTTCTAAAGCTGATTTCGGATAGAGCTCTCTCCCTCTTCCCCCTCGGCCTTTTGAAAGGTTCTTTTCTTTCGTCTGTGAATCTGAAGGGGTATTGCTTTGCTCTTTTCGTTGGCCAAGCACAATTGTGTTATTGGAGATAATTAATTCAATCCCCATCAAAAGGTATTAGAAGCGCTTTGGCCCTGTAGTGGCTTTCTAAACTCAGAATGAAAAGACTGAGAAGAAAGATCTATGGGTAGGCTCGCTGATGGTCGCTTTTGAAGTAAAGGGGTCTGCGCATTGTTGTCTACATTTTTGTCCATAAGGCTGAAAAAAGCTCCAGGATTTTTGATGCGGTAACGAGAAATACCACGTAAATTGGAAAACAAGGTGCTGGTTTAAATCTTTATGCTGGACACTGCCTGCTGATAACATATGTCACACTGTACTTAAGATTTAATTACTTCATTAAAAGTTTCCAATGTGCTGCATGGGAGAAATATAGCATACGCCCAGGGCAATTTAAAACTATTAATAATAGTAATATTATTATTAGGGGCCTAATAATGATAATGATGATAGTAATAATAGATAAACGTGTTGCCATATTGTAACGATCTATTTGTATGCTATAATTCGGATAATAAACCTTATCTGCGTTAATAATTAGGTCTACTAAATTGACCCACAAAAGTGATTAATTCACCTTGCTATCTTGTGGGCATAAAGATGTTGCTATGCCAACAACATATGTCTTGGGTTAGCTTTATCAAATATCCTACTAAAGCGAACACTAATGTATGGGTCTCAACGTGATGTGCTCGAACTGTAAATTATACATGTTGTATCATAGCTTTCAAAAAAGCATTTCATTGCCTCTTTCACAGGCAAATATATAAATTGAATATCTCTATTTGCCCGTTGAGTTATGACTCAATCATCAATATAAAGCATTATATATATAACGATTAAAATCTAATAAGCAAATATCAATCAAAAGTTTGCTCTGTATTTGTTCTTTCACTTTTCCATACTGAATCACACACTGCAAAGCTTTTTTTCCAACAGCTGGGTAAACTAATGAACAAGATCTGTCCAAAGTTCAAAGATTGCTTATGGAAACGAGTAGTCATTTTTGCCACAAACTGGGGTTTATGTTATTGTAATCTGCAAAGAACACTTTGTAATAGAGGTTTAATTAACAGAGGAGGAGAAATAAATGAATTACTTGGTGCATTTTGGGCTTATCTGCTGGGGTTGATATTTGTATTCAGCCCCTAATACTGACCAGTACCATATGATTGTTGAATAAGATAGGCCTACTGCCTCAAATGATACACATTCAAATGCAGTAGGCCTGAACAAGGTTGTAACTGTCCCATCAAGTAATGCCGGTGGGGACCTTGATCCAAACGTCTTCCAATTAAATATTGATCTGATTATGAACACAAATAATTGAGATCATATCTGGAGCTAGGATTGTTTCTCCAGTAAATTCATTGAATTTGTGGTCCATACCCTCTTTGATATGCTCGTAGTTGATTAAATGAGCACTGTCATTATGGAGAAATTACTGTAATTGCATATATCACAATCATTTTATTGACGAAATCATGTATCTTGAGGTGAAAATAACAAAAATACAATATTAACCTAGGCCTAAATTATTCAGGAGAAATATCCAATCGTTGTAGAACTATACCATTTTTATTAGTCACCATTTAGGATATTATCGTCCAATTGATTTGAATATAATAACATTTAAATATAAAAGAACAATACAAGAATAAAATGTATTGTAAAAATTTTGGTTTTTAGACTTAATATTGTTAATATGAATGTGAGTTCATCTGGAGTAAATGTAACGACTCGAGCATGAGCAACTCATGCGCAGACACGCGTTTCAGTAGTTCCAAATACACTTGTTTTAGATGTATTGTCTAAATAAACATGGCTTCTTAAAATGTTTTAATATTTATATTAAAATAAGTAGGCCTAAACTTGAATATGTCCGACTGGAAATATAATCTGGTAAAAGCACAGAGCACAAGCCTAGTCCATATAACTCCTCGATATTTTCACGACGCTCAATTCAATTATCTATGTTATTTGCGCATCGGAGGGCAATTACATGATAATTAAACACGTTTCACGGTTACTCAGCCAAAATGTGTGTCTACAAAATACCATGATCAAAGTAAAATCTGTTCAGGTTCATGAGCCGCATCATGTAGGGTTACGGTTCACAAAAAGATGCTTTGGCCTTTCCGTGAGATTGTTAAAAATCCATCTACAACACGCCCGAATCCTTTATGAGGTAAAGCTCTGTGGCTGTATTTCTGTTAGAGTTGGCTTTAGCTTTGCTCATTGATCAACAACCTGCGGTGCGTCAACCGAAGCGCGACCATCAATAGGGTACAGTTAACGTTTTTAACTTTACGGGGATATTATGCACTTTAGATGTTTTGATCAATGGTTATAACCCGCATTTCATATGGAGTTACATTCATGATATAAGATTTGACGCATTAGTTTACAAGATTGAACAATAACGCTGGCTATATGCCACTGACTGAAGATCTAGGCCCTATAATTAAAAACATTACAATTGTAAAGGGAATGTATTAAGGCATAATTTTACCTAAAAGACGTAATAATGTTCCTAAATTATTTGGATATGCATAAAGTTGGAACAGTTGCGTAATTGAATGGTAGGCTACATTTTACGCGTCATACACAGCTTCTTCAAATTAAGATAATAAATTACAACAATCAGTGAATAAATCGTATTTGTTTTATTTGGAAATTAACAAGAAATAAGTTAAGCACATGCAGAGACATCCAAAAAACAGAGAAAGACAAAACGCTGACATTAAGCTGCACATAATCACCCATTTTCTGGTTTGAAAAATACCACAAAAAAGACTGGAATTTTGCTGTAGCCTATAAAGAATAACATTTTATTTATAATTCATTTCCACTTGAAATTTAAGATCGTATTACAAGATTGCGTAGAAAATATGTTTGTCAGATATTTAGCAAATGAAACCAAAGCAATGCGTAAAATGACAACATCCATTCAAAAAAGTAGGCTGTATCTGTAACAGACAGGTGTTTTGCGCTTCACCTGCGTCACGCGTTCCACGAGACCTTATTGACTGACCTTCATTCATGCAAATTGTAACACATGGACATATTAATTGTGGGGACTACAAGTTTTGGGAATACAACATTATTTTACAAGCTCGAAATTGTTTTAAATACACTAGCAATGATTTACAGCTGGATATACAATCATTCAATTGGAAACACTTTACAGGACTGTTGTATTTTACTCATACATATTCTTATACATTGAAGTAACAGTTCTTATGCACCAGGTGCATGCAAAAATAAGATAAATGTTTTCTGTTGTCCTTTTGTCGAGCACTATAAAAATGAGAAGATACTAAGAAGTGTTGAGGACCGGTCTGGAATACACACCTTGATAGTATGACGCCTCTATTGCGGATGGGTCCATGGCTCTGCCTACCATGGACGCGCTGCCGAGGGGTAGACTGGAGGACATACCTGAGCCGTAGGAGGAGTATTGCAAAGCTTGCTCGTAGGCTTTCAAGTCCAGTTTGTGCTGTTGCTCTGAGGATGACATTAAATTATTTATTGAAAAGGGGTGGTTGAATGAGTAATGGGGATCCCCTTTTAGGTGCAGCTGGGACTCGTGCGCCATCGAGTGCGGAGGTAAAGGGAGAGAGGACAGGGAAGTGACGGAGCTGGCCACAGGGTGGAGAGGTGGCCCGCTGCTCTTTAGTTCAGAGGCGCTGCTACTGCTCCTGCGGTCCATGATGTGAGGGCTGGAGGACTGGTTGCAGGTGGAGAGGGAGTTGGGGTCCACATGTCCAGTCTTGCTGTTGTCGCTCGAAGGTGACCCAGAACCAGACTGGTCTTTCCTTCCATCTCCTTTACTTGAAGATAGCTTTCTATTTTCGCATTTAAAGCGCTTTTGTCTGCGGAGATAACAACCGTTCTCGAACATATTTCCAGAATCTGGGTGCAGGGCCCAGTATGAGCCTTTGCCTGGCTTATCCGGTGACCTAGACACTTTGATGAAGCAATCATTAAAAGACAAGGAATGGCGAATAGAGTTCTGCCACCTCTGTTGGTTCTGTCTGTAGTATGGAAATAGGTCCATTATCCATTGGTAGATTTCGCTAAGCGTGAGCATCTTGCTTGGTGCTTGCTGAATGGCCATGGTTATCAGGGATATGTATGAATACGGAGGCTTTGCGTGCGGGTAGCTTCTCCTGAACGACTTGTTGTCCCTTGCTCGGTTCAGGTTGGACTGATTATAGGACATGTGGCTCATTGTAGGGCTCATGCTGGCGTATGGATTCAGAGCGTTCATGGAAGCCTGCTGAGCCGACATTGCGCCCATGTTCGAGGGGCTAAGGGCAGTGCCCATTGACGATACCCCGCCGCACATTCCATTCATGGACGTGCTCGGAGGCATCCCTGCCATTGTACCGGGGCTTATTCCGGCTCCCAGGCCAGGGTTCGCGTAGGACATGTTGAAAGAACCGGAGGTCATATTTCCACTGGTAGACATACTCATGTAACTGTTCATACTGTTCATGGAACTCAGTCCTGCATTCATGCCGCTGTTTGCCATGGGTGAATATACCTGGAATAACATGAGATAAAATGTGATCACAACAATGCATGCTTTAGTCTTCCCCACACTCAAAGTGCTTGAGTTAAAAAAATATATATATATTCTGTTGAAATTGACTGTTTAATGTACATCCAATCATAATTAATAATGGTTAACACAAAATATTTCGAAACGAAACTTATTTAATAATTCGATTTGACAAGAAAACATGGGATTCCTTTTGAGAACCTCTAAACAACAGCATGAAAACAGTCCATCATATTATGAATCTCGAACTCGATATTGTTCCACTGTATTAGGCCATATCAAGCAATTATATAAAATTTTTAAAAAAAATTGACATTTCAATTGACATGTTATGTAAGCTTATTATGCACAAACAAAATGAGGTCAAGCAAAGTGTATTACGCTGTTTTATTATTGGTGTCAAACAAACTAATTAAAATGGAGTTCTAACATTCCATGCACTGACTGCAACTTTTTTTTCCGAATAGCATGATTTGAAAAACATATGCCATGATGTCTGGTAAATATTCAGTTCCAAATCCTAACTTATTATCGGAGTGCATAACCAACTGATGTAATGGGTTTTTACTTATTGCAAATATCTCAAGTCAGCATTTGGCCCTCTGACTAACATGCACTCGTTCTTTATATACATCAGGTTGCATTTAGTGACATCTATACCAAAAACAGCCCAATACTCCATAAACAACAACACAGTGACTTTAATTGAACAATTTGAGGGAAACTAACTCAATGCAGAAAACATTCATTGCAAAAACGGAAAAATTGGGAATCAGTTAACACTTGTATTCTATAGGGAATCAGTTAACACTTTATTCTATAACCTAAATCGAAAACTTAGACACATACCTCTTGTGCGTCATTGTAATAGCTGCTCCAATCTGGTGTTTCGTGACCTTCCATTTTCACTGTTCCCAACATTATGGTAGAAATCCACAAATCGTAAACATGCAGTTCCTCAGACTGAAGTTTTGGGGAAATGTATCCTAGGAAATGGTGTGCTGTAATTGGCTGGATGTTGCAGGAGGGCTAGAGTAAAGAAGTGAAGAGATGTTGAATGCGGTGTGAACTGAGTGTAGATCTTCCCCTATTACGAAGACGGTATAACACACCCACTTTTTTGTGTTCATTTTCCTGGCTCATTTTCCCTCACTGTAGTCACACATCCCCTGCCCACAATTCTTCTGCGTCTTTACAGAGACAAACAGCCCAGTCAAAAAAGTTATTTTCACCCTCATAAGGTGTGTAAACATTCGATCGGCTGGAAAGCAGGGTTTGAAAGAAAGCCGAGCATGGCATTCCTTGTTGACAATTACGCACTTGAAATGTTCCACAAATAGCCTAAATACATTTCATACGTCATGGAGAACGGCAGGCATATACCAAATAGACTGGAAACTAGCATTACAAACCTAGTCTTTTAGACCTGTATTATGATACACCATAAAGGAAATTTTAATGCAATAAAAACACAACAAAAACGTCACTGTTTATGACTAATTTCAAAATGTCCATTATGTACACATGGGCGCCCGCACCCTACAATGTCATGACAATATTTGCTCTGGCTCACAGACAGTGGGCTATAGGAATCCAATTGTTAAATTCTGCGAGAAATGAGAAGGCGTGAGCACTGAGGATATTGGATATTCCGATACAAATAATTCACTGATATGCATTCTTCTGTCAGGTTTAGTTTAGTGTTTTGCCATATGATGCGATGCATATTTATTTAATTCATTTTTCATCTATGCCCATATAGTATTTAATTTTAGCCCACGTAGGCCTATGTTAAAATTAATGTTATTGTCGCTGGGCAATGGAGAGAAGAGGGAACTTGTCAACATCCATATACAGTGGGGAGAACAAGTATTTGAAACACTGCCGATTTTGCAGGTTTTCCTACTTACAAAGCATGTAGAGGTCTGTAATGTTTATCATAGGTACACTTCAACTGTGAGAGACGGAATCTAAAACAAAAATCCAGAAAATCACATTGTATGATTTTTAAGTAATTAATTTGCATTTTATTGCATGTCATAAGTATTTGATCACCTACCAACCAGTAAGAGTTCCAGCTCTCACAGACCTGTTCGTTTTTCTTTAAGAAGCCCTCCTGTTCTCCACTCATTACCTGTATTAACTGCACCTGTTTGAACTCGTTACCTGTATAAAAGACACCTGTCCACACACTCAATCAAACAGACTCCAACCTCTCCACAATGGCCAAGACCAGAGAGCTGTGTAAGGACATCAGGGATAAAAGTTATACAGGTAACGAGTTCAAACAGATGCAGTTAATACAGGTAGAGTGGAGAACAGGAGGGCTTCTTTAATAAAAACTAACATGTCTGTGAGAGCCGGAATTCTTACTGGTTGGTAGGTGATCAAATACTTATGTCATGCAATAAAATGCAAATTAGTTACTTAAAAATCATACAATGTGATTTTCTGGATTTTTGTTTTAGATTCCGTCTCTCACAGTTGAAGTGTACCTATGATAAAAATTACAGACCTCTACGTGCTTTCTAAGTAGGAAAACCTGCAAAATCGGCAGTGTTTCAAATACTTGTTCTCCCCACTGTATATGCGTGAAAAGACCTTCATAGCCCTCTGCTCTGCTGTACGGTACAAGGGGTTACAGCCAGGTCCTTCGGTTTTAAACCCGTTAATGGGCGAATAACAGCGATACTTATCCCCTTACATTGGATTATCTCAGGGTGATCACTAATACCGTTAGGGAGAGAAAATCGATTAGTTCAGGCCGGATTAAAAACCTCCCATAATGCTTACTGCTGGATTTGAATTCTGTCACGGGAGATATAGCCAGGCCATCAAAGGCCTACAGATTAACATGGTTGTTTTATAGATAGGGCCTAATTAGACTCATCGATTGCTTCATTCTATGACACTAGTTATTATGATCATCTTGCTGTTTATTATGGCACAGCAAAAACATTTTTTTAAAGACTATAAATTGCCCCAAAGAAACGCCAATTGCTACCATCATCACCACATGAGGAAGGAATTATATTCCACAGTTGAATAGGCTAGTAAAGGCTACTAATTAATACAGAATTTTATGACAATACAGGTTAATATTTCCTGAAGTCCTTCAGTACAGAATAAAAACAATATGGCAAAATTGAAATTCTACTTCTGTTGCTGAGAGCAACCTGTGCTTTGCATGGAGCATTATTATAGTCATGTAGGCTAACTCTTTCTATTTAGTTCCGTTCTCGAAGCTCGTCCCGGTTCTGCACCCACGTGGAGTCTGTTTTGTCCTGCCCAGTTGTCTGGTGGTTGCTAGGAGATCCTCCCAGCCACCAGGAAGAAATATTACAAAAAGATAGTCAACTTTTAACTGGCTCTCTATTTTGCCAACGTGTTTATGAGAACACGCTGGTGGATGTTCAGATAACGTACATTTTAAAAATTAGTGTCAAAAGTTACGTCAAAGTATCGTCAATGTCAGCAAAGAGCTGTGACTTATCACTTCACTATTTTAGAAAAAGGTAACGTTAACTGTTGGAATTTTCTAATGTGTTAAAGCTAGATAGCAACTAGCTAATTTATTGTAAGGCCTGGGTGTCGGAGTGTGGAGTCAAAACGCAGGAAACAGCAGGTGCCAATACAAAATGTTCTTTAATGAACACGGGCAAACTAGGCCACCCTACTAACACACTGGGTGTACTATTTAACCAACCCCAGACACGGGGAAAAGGAACACAGTCCAGAAAACACGTAGCACAAAACCAACACCACTACTTACAAACAAACAAAATAACAAAATGTGGCAAACCGAAACAGTCCTATCTGGTGCAGAATACAAACACAGAGACAGGAAACAACCACCCACAATCCCCAACACAAAACAAGCCACCAACGATTGACAGCTGTCTCTGATTGAGAACCATATTAGGCTGAACACAGAAACAGACGAACTAGACACACAACATAGAATTCCCACCCAGCTCACGTCCTGACCAACACTAAACAAGCAAAACACATAAGAACTCTGGTCAGGACGTTACAGTACCCCCCCCCCCCCCCCGAGGTGTGGACTCCGAACGCACCCCTAAAACTCAAGGGGAGGGTCTGGGTGGGCATCTGTCCGCGGTGGCGGCTCCGGCGGTGGACGAGGACACCACTCCACCACTGTCTTTGTCCCCCTCCTTAGCGTCCTTTGAGTGGCGGCCCTCGCCCACGACCTTGGCCTAAGAATCCTCCCCAAGGCCCCCACATGATTTAGGAGGTAGCTCAGGACAGAGAGGTAGCTCAGGACAGAGAGGTAACTCAGGACAAAGAGGTAGCTCAGGACAGAGGGGCAACTCCGGACAGAGAGGCAGCTCATGACTGAATGGCAGCTCATGACTGTAGGGCAGCTCATGACTGTAGGGCGGCTCATGACTGTAGGGCGGCTCATGACTGTAGGGCGGCTCATGACTGTAGGGCGGCTCATGACTGGAGGGCGGCTCATGACTGGAGGGCGGCTCATGACTGGAGGGCGGCTCATGACTGGAGGGCGGCTCATGACTGGAGAGCGGCTCATGACTGGCTGGCGGCTCTGGCAGTTCCTGACTGGCTGGCGGCTCTGGCAGTTCCTGACTGGCTGGCGGCTCTGGCAGTTCCTGACTGGCTGGCGGCTCTGGCAGTTCCTGACTGGCTGGCGGCTCTGGCAGCTCCTGACTGACGGACGGCTCTAGCGGCTCCTGACTGACGAACGGCTCTGACGGCTCGGGACAGACGGGCGGCTTTAATGGCTCGGGACAGACGGAAGGCTCAGATGGCGCTGGGCAGACGGATGGCTCAGATGGCGCTGGGCAGACGGATGGCTCAGATGGCGCTGGGCAGACGGATGGCTCAGATGGCGCTGGGCAGACGGATGGCTCAGATGGCGCTGGGCAGACGGATGGCTCAGACGGCGCTGGGCAGGCAGGCAGCTCAGACGGCGCTGGGCAGACGAGCAGTGCAGGCGGCGTTGAGCAGACGAGCAGTGCAGGCGGCGTTGAGCAGACGAGCAGTGCAGGCGGCGTTGGACAGACGACCGACTCTGACCTGCTGAGGCGCACAGTAGGCCTGGTGCGTGGTGCCGGAACTGGTGGTACCGGACTGAGGGCACGCACCTCAGGGCGAGTGCGGGGAGAAGGAACAGTGCGTACAGGGCTCTGGAGACGCACAGGAGGCTTGGTGCGTGGTGCCAGAACTGGAGGTACTGGGCTGGAGACACGCACCACAGGGAGAGTGCGTGGAGGAGGAACAGGGCTCTGGAGACGCACAGGAAGCCTAGTGCGTGGTGTAGGCACTGATGGTACTGGGCTGGGGCGGGAAGGTGGCGCCGGATATACCGGACCGTGCAGGCGTACTGGCTCCCTTGAGCACTGAGCCTGCCCAACCTTACCTGGTTGAATGCTCCCCGTAGCCCGACCAATGCGGGGAGGTGGAATAACCCGCACTGGGCTGTGTAGGCGAACCGGGGACACCATGCGTAAGGCTGGTGCCATGTACACCGGCCCGAGGAGACGTACTGGAGGCCAGATATGTTGAGCCGGCTTCATGGCACTTGGCTCAATGCTCAATTTAGCCCGGCCAGTGCGGGGAGGTGGAATAACCCGCACCGGGCTATGCACACGTACAGGAGACACCGTGCGCTCTTCCGCATAACACGGTGTCTGCCCGTACTCCCGCTCTCCACGGTAAGCATGGGAAGTGGGCGCAGGTCTCCTACCTGACTTCGCCACACTATCCTTTAGCCCCCCCCCCCCCCCCCCCCCCAATAATTTTTTTGGGGTTTCTTCACGGGCTTCTTACCGCGTCGTCGTGCTAACCTCATTCGCCGGTATCCCTCTGCACATTGCTCCATCGAATCCCAGGCGGGCTCCGGCACTCTCCCTGGGTCAACCGACCACCTGTCTATTTCCTCCCAAGTGGTGTAACCCAGATCCGGCTCCTGCTGCCGAGCTAGCTCCTCGAAACGCCGCCTCTCTGCTTTTGCTGCCTCCAGCTCTGCTTTGGGGCGGCGATACTCCTCTGGCTCTGCCCAGGGTCCTTTTCCGTCCAGCTCGTCCTCCCATGTCCATTTCTCCTGGTCCCGCTGCTGCTGCTGCTGCCGCTGCTGCCCGTTGCTACGCTGCTTGGTCCGAGTTTGGTGCTGACTCACCTGGGGTGATCGAGAAGCGTTCCGCCTGCCATCTCGACTCCCAGACGGACCCCCCCAGCACCGATCGGCCGTGTGTCCTCTCCGACCACAGCTGGTGCAGGGAGAGCCTCCTCCTCCGGTATCCCTCGGCCCAGCCCCTCCCAACTCCATCGGAATAGGAGCGGAGGGGCTGGGTGGTGGAACGTACAGGACCCTCTCAGAACGCCCGCGGGCAGCCAGCAGATTGTCCAGACGGATGGACATGTCAATCAGCTCATCCAGAGAAAGAGCGGTGTCCCGACATGCTAGCTCCCTGCGGACGTCCTCCCGGAGACTACACCGGTAGTGATCAATAAGGGCCCTGTCGTTCCACCCAGATCCTGCAGCCAGGGTCCGGAACTCCAGCGCGTAATCCTGGGCGCTCCTCTTCTCCTGCCTAAGGTGGAACAGTCGTTCTCCCGCCGCTCGGCCCTCTGGAGGATGGTCAAATATGGCCCGAAAACGGCGGGTGAACTCTGGGTAATGCTCCTCGGCCGAGTCTGGGCCATTCCAGACTGCGTTGGCCCACTCCAGAGCACGACCCGTGAGGCAGGAGACGAGGACACTCACCCTCTCCGCTCCCGAGGGAGTGGGTCTTACGGCGGCAAGGTACAGTTCCAGTTGGAGTAGGAACCCCTGGCACCCCGCCGCCGATCCATCATAATCCCTCGGGAGTGTCAGACGGAGAGAGCTGGAGCCGAGGAATGGAGAGTCCTGGGCTGGAGGAGCCGAAGGTGGAGAGAGGAAACCACTCCTCTCCCATCGGTCCATTCGCTCCATCATCGAATCCATCGCTGATCCAATACGGTGGAGAACAGTGGTATGCTGGAGCACCCGTTCCTCCATCGATGGGAGAGGGTTGGCCGCTGCTCCTGCTGACTCCATTCGGGTGCGGGATTCTGTAAGGCCTGGGTGTCGGAGGGTGGAGTCAAAACGCAGGAAACAGCAGGTGCCAATACAAAATGTTCTTTAATGAACACGGGCAAACTAGGCCACCCTACTAACACACTGGGTGTACTATTTAACCAACCCCAGACACGGGGAAAAGGAACACAGTCCAGAAAACACGTAGCACAAAACCAACACCACTACTTACAAACAAACAAAATAACAAAATGTGGCAAACCGAAACAGTCCTATCTGGTGCAGAATACAAACACAGAGACAGGAAACAACCACCCACAATCCCCAACACAAAACAAGCCACCAACGATTGACAGCTGTCTCTGATTGAGAACCATATTAGGCTGAACACAGAAACAGACGAACTAGACACACAACATAGAATTCCCACCCAGCTCACGTCCTGACCAACACTAAACAAGCAAAACACATAAGAACTCTGGTCAGGACGTTACATTTATTCTAGAAGCTTAAAGGATAGGTAGCATAAACGTAACATATGGATTTGCATCAGAATATCCCAATGCAAAGTTACACCAAATTTTTCAAGTTATTACTAAAACTGATCAGAATTCTGAAGAATGCTGAACTGAAGTCCTACTGGAAAATGTTTTTGCAAGGTGTGACATAATATGGAGGACCAGGCATGCCAGCATATTCCCTATAGTATAAACCCCAACAGAATGAACTTCAAATGTATAACTTTAAATTAAACCAAATCGTTTGCACTCATGACTACTGGTTTCAATTGAATTTTCCACCAATTTACAAGCAAATACTTTATGAATGTATTGTTACAAATCAGCTTGCAAGGTTGCTAGCCAACTACCCTACCATCACTGCGCGAGTCAGCTAGTTGCTATCAACACCTAGCTTACAGCTACATTAAAGTAAACCAACGTTTTGGTATACATAACGCCATCTAATCAGTCATCAAACAATGTTACCGGTAAATGCAATTACCTTAGCCAGCAAGCCAGCCAGCTAAAGTTAATTATTTTAGCCTTGTAGCTAGCCTAGCCTGCAAACTAGCCTAGCTAGCCAACCACCATTGTCGACATAGCTAAGTAGTAAGCCAGAGAACAACTAGTCTAGCACAGGCAGGAACCCACAGAACACAACAAAAAAAGCCTGCAAATAAAGTAGAGGGAGCGGAAACTTACTGATTGACGGCTGAGTTAGCTACCAAAGTCAAAGAAGAACCAAGGAGAGGCCTTCAGAGGAAGAGGCCGTTTCACCGGCCTAGGCAAGGGAGAGTCAGCTATGTAGCTAATCTAATAGCGATATAGTGAGGTAAATCCACATTGAACTTACTCAGTTTATCTCCATCACTGCTGACACTCGTGATGTACTGTACCGGTAGGTCGGTAGGAAATAGAGGTTGAAGGCTTCACATTCAAGCTCGGTTTCAGTCAGTATAACCAGTGGAAGGCAGAATGAGACTAAGTCATCAAAGTCCTCTGGGGTGAAATGAGCAGTGCATACAGTAGACATGCGCACGATTCCTATACTCCAATCCACTCGCTTCGACCGGACACACCGCTACCACTTCAAAGCTTGCATCTCATTTTTGGGACACAAATGAGTCGTAACCCGTTCCTTGTGGGTATTACTGCACTAGCTACAAACAACGTAAAACTACTACAATGCTCGCTCGACTACCAAACACACAGCAGAAGAGGTGTTGCAGTTCACATTCATTTATATGGTTTCTACATATTTGGTTTCTACATAGTTGCTCACCAGCACCAACACTTGGTTTGGAAAGTAATTACATGCTAGCATGGCTAGTAGTTAATGTTAGCCAGCTGGAACTAGCTAGTTAACACCGGTTCTCCATGTGACTTTGAGAAATAGTGCATTGTGGGTAGTCCCGAAGACATACGGAAATAAGTTAATAAATATGTAAAAACGCTAAAACATAACTGTTTGTAATTATAGTTAACCAGATCGTGACTACAACTAAGTTAAAGTATTTGACCACACTGTGTTGTTACTTTGGTGAGTAAAAACGTATGCTTCCTACCTTTTTAAAGTGGTTCACTGGCAACATTATAGCTAACTGGGCATTTGACATCTTTCAAACTTCATTACCAACTAAATATACACTATGAAGCTGTTGGTTAGTGTAAGAAATTGTATTAGATATTGGTAACTTGTTTTAACAACTTCTCAACATTAGCTATAGTTGACACAACATACACACCCCCTCTTTCTCTTGGACATATGCTGGACTCATTAGACATATACACGATACCCACAACTCCCCTCCCCCATGACAATCACACAGACACACACAACTCATGCTTGGAGCTCAGGACAAAGAACTATCTCAGGAACCAATGGAACGTGGACACCAGGCCTGTTCAGGACTACCCAAGACCCAGATCGACCAATCGGAAGGCCAGACTCGCAGATCTACCTACTTTGCTTGTTGTCTATATAATACTGTACGGTTCTTGAAACTATCTCTTTTCCGGACGATTCAATAAGAATCAGACAGAAAGAGCCTTGCTGCAAGATTTTACTAAGATATCTTTACATGTGATTAAACGGCCTTATTATAAAATGATCCACCTCGTCCTATTGTCTCCTCTTGTTCTCCTGTCAACAGTAAACGTTTTACTAACATTAGGCTGACAGTGCTCCTACTTTGTAGCACAGTAACAACAATCTTAACATCAACAGCTTGATCATCAATTATTGAGTAATCCCATAGAGAAGAAGCATAATTAGTGACAGAGATATACCAATCATTTTAGATTATTTTATTATTGCTGTTTTTTTTAACTCATTTTAATTGATGTTTCATTATCACCCATTGAAAAATATTTCATCTTCAGTACTGTACTTTTTTTTTTTTTTACATGTTTCACTTTCCAACACTTGGTCATGTTAGACACAGGGCAACATACTGAGAAATAAGAAGATCGGAGCCACAGAGGAGCTGAAGCTGAAGGAAGAGTTAGAGGCTCTACGCAAGAGTCCCAGTGTGACTTCCTAAAAATGAATCAGCTGTTTTTCAACTCCCACGCAACGACAGCACAATAGCCCAGCCAGCAGACTCTCCCCACACACTGGAGTCATGAGGACTGATAGAAGAGGCTAGAGGGACGTCGGACGCACCCCAAAACAAGACCTCAACAATGTCTGCAGGGTCAGACGTTGGAGTTCCATGCAGATCTGCTACAATCCCCACCTGCAACCTTACCACAGAGCGCACTACTACCAGACATCCCTTAAAGGAAGTCAGAGGTGAGCAAGAGTCAAGGGATAACACACATGTAAGGAATCAGTGGAGAGAGAGAGATGTCAGCAATGCTATTGATTCAGTTCATTTGGTACTGTGTCCTCCAGAGCACAAACCTGCCTCGAAGCCGGCCATACCTCAGCTAGCAGGCACTACCAAAGTGGTGTCCATGTCCATGAGGCCACAGTCTCCTTAAAAGCCCAGGACCAGAGGCCAACAACAGGGACCAGGATGTGTATATACAAGAGCAAGAAGGAGTCAGAGCAGGTGTCTATCTTGGAGAAGGATGCGGCTGAGAGGCGCGTCCGGAGATCAAACTTCCTCAGCAGATGTCAGGCTCTGAGCTTGGACAGCACGGATGAGAGAAGGAACAGTGAGGACTCGGGTTCCGACCAATCCCACGGGAGCTCCTCTGCGGAAGATCAAAAAAAAGAAAATTAGGAAACCGAAAGATAGGTCTACACCTACACCAAGGACTTCCACTGACAACAGCATCTGTACTGTCAAGTTCACAACAGAGCAGCTTCATGAGGCCCGGGGGATCATAGGGGCTGAGGAAGAGAGCCAGGAGGACACAGACTCCCAGCAGAAGACCCAGAGGAGTCAGTGGCCACGGCTATGGGGCTTGGCAGAGGCAGAGAGAGGATGGTGGATGAGATTATTGCTTCCCTACAGAGAGAAGGCAGTGATATGTCGTCCGCCTCAGACAAGATGATCAAGGGGCTGAAGGGGAGAGTGCTGGGGGACCATAGAATGAATTCATTCTATTTCTATGTGGGGGACAGCTACAATGCAGACAATTAGGTGACAATAGGATAACAATAGGTTAACAATTGAGAATATGCTGAATTGTCACAAAAACTAAAAGGTGACCTTCATACTTTTGGTAGAGATATTAAATAAGCCCAGTGATAGTTACATAATAATAATAATTGTATTAGTTATTTTAAAAAGGTCTAAAATGCTCATAACAATTACACTTTATTATTTAATGATCAGTTTTTGTTTTCAATCATTTTTTAAAGGAAGCGAAAACAGCGCAATCAAAATCGGAGGATTCAGAACAGGAGATAGAAGATAATATTAGCCCTGTACAAACAGGTCATGGAGAGACTACAGGCAGTGTATTTAGATTTATCGCATTTGACTTGCCTTGGCTTGTGACATTGAAAAATTGCCTCTCAGAGCATTTGAGAACATTTTAAGTGTTGAGCTTTCTGTTATTAAGGTTGTATAATGTTTGTATGATAGTTAACAGACATCTTATGCTGATTTTCCAGAGTACTCCTCAGATGTCCCCGGTTCCACAGCGGATGTTGTGGGTTAAGAGGGAGACACCAACCCCTCCAAGACCTGTTGAGTTCCCTAAAGTCACATCGGGTCTACAAGATGGCTGGCTCACTGTCTGAGAGAATCAGGGGTCTACAAGATGGCCGACTCACTGAGAGAATCAGGGGTCTACAAGATGGCCGACTCACTGAGAGAATCAGGGGTCTACAAGATGGCCGACTCACTGTCTGAGAGTGACAGACCGACAACAACAACTGCTCTATGGCCTCTGCTCTCCCACAGAAGGTACTACTTGGATTTATTTGGTTGTCATTGTTTTTAGTTCAGTAGGTGTTCTACCCTGATCAACACTTCAACTGTACTATCAGTTTAGTATTTTCTTCTGTCAAAGGTGACTTATACAGATGTAATGACAGCTCGAAGAGATGCCATAGCTCCTTCTCAGAGACCAACGAGGGTGTATTTACAAAATAAAACCAATCAAGGCCTTTCACTTGTAGCAACATGGGCCCCAAAGCACCATAATACTCTTGTATTCCCTGTCTGTCTGGTTGATCATGAGAGTTGTGAGTTGTTGTTACAAACAGATTTTGAGTGTGATCATTGAGGTTAAACTACTACTATTACAAGTGTGTGTAACACATGGGATACAACATGAAGTGATGCAACACAGACCTAGCCTGTGTTAGCTTCCACCAACACAGAACTGTAGTAAAAAAAATAAAATCAGGTTGCTTGCAACCCTGTCATAGGCTAGTTATAGGTAGCCGTGACTGCTGCTTGTGTTGTAGGAAGTCGTTTCCCAACGACCTCTTCAACTCACTATCATGGTAACCATCTGCAACCTTGACTTTAATGGCTGGGGCGGGGATGGTCTTGGACGGAGGTAAACTCAGTTCCAGGGAGTCTATAAGCGAAGTGACTAGGCTATCATCAAAACTCCTCCACCCCATTCTCAGAGACCCATTGACAAAGAGATTAATTATTATGCTCCCGGCCTAACACTCTCTTACGACTGCTCTCAGTCTGTCTGGTGCCTAGTGCACCCACACACTTCCTTATCACTGACTGCTTACTCACCCAAAGATACCAGATTTACTGCCTCCTATTGCAAGCGCAGAGTTGGAATTGTGCCACTCACTCCCTTTCCACTCCCTCCTTTCCCCATTCATGATTTTTTTTTTATACCAAAACAAGTGCCATTTAATTAGGTAGGGGTTTCAGAGCTTTGGTTCACTGAAAGGTTTCTGCTGGATATGGATGGGAGGCTTTATAAGGGGGCCAGGCTGCCAGCCTGCCTGTCTGCCAATGGTAGATGGATTAGAGTTAGATCGACAGCAAGTCTAAAGACAGGCAGCGCTCAGGTTGGCTCCAATCCACAGTTATAGAATTCTCATTTCATTGAAAACAAGGCGAATGACTCTGGTTGACCTTACAGGTTTTTTGCTCCGCTCACTGAGCTGAGGCATACCTACCTACCCCAGAGTTCCAGAGAGATGATTCATCTCAGGAGTGGCAGGCCGTAGTGAACATGCTATCCTCCAATAAATTGTCCAGTGTCTGTCAGGTTAGAAGCCCTAGTCAAGTGGTGGATGGAGGCCAGACCTTTCCCTCCCAGCACTAAACGGCCACACAGAGTCGCAAGTTCAAAGAGTGATGAGAAGTTATGGCAGGGATGATCTGAGCAAATACACCTCCAGCTCATCTGCTTACGCAACAGAGAATGTTTCATCTGTTGGGACAAGTCACAAGACCACCGTATGGATTGTAGAGGTTTCAAATATGTGGATTGTTGTTGAATCATTGACATTATTCAATGTAACAAACCAGTGGGGTTTTGGTTCAAAGCTACATTTACATAATCCCTTTACCTTACATGATAAAATGGTGTGTTATATGACCTGTGTCATTACAGACTAGGTACAGATGTCAGAAATTATGTTCAATTTAGATATACAGGCAAGTAAGCATTAGCTTGGTCCTAGATGTATTTATGCTATTGCCAACTCAATTGTTGTCATTGTCAAGCCAGTGACAAGGAGTTGGATGATGACACGAACAGACTGGCTAAGTAAGCATATCACAACATTTTACTCATTACTGTTGTATTGCTCTCCCACAGTGCAAATTAATACAATACCATTCACCATCTTTGTACAACCGCAGTCAGCCAGGCCCTGCCTCTGGAGCTGACTTCCCTGGTCTGTCACACCTCCAGTCAACTCACTGCACCACCACTGTTTCACCAACAGAGGGTAGCACTACAACACATTCCTACCCAGCCTGACAGACACAGGTACAATTAAATCTCTCCTAGGCTCTGCTTCATAGGATGTTTTCTGTCCAAAACTTGGATGTTATAGCTAAATGTGGAATTTAAGTGATATATATATATATATATATATAGTTGAAGTCGGAAGTTTACATACACTAAGTTGACTGTGCCTTTAAACAGCTTGGAACATTCCAGAAAATGGCATGACTTTAGAAGCTTCTGATAGGCTAATTGACGTCAGTTGGAGGTGTACCTGTGGATGTATTTCAAGGCCTACCTTCAAACTCAGTGCCTCTTTGCTTGACATCATGGGAAAATCAAAAGAAATCAGCCAAGACCTCCACAAAAATTGTAGACCTCCACAAGTCTGGTTCATCCTTGGGCGCAATTTCCAAACGCCTGAAGTTACCACGTTCATCTGTACAAAACAATAGTACGCAAGTATAAACACCATTGGACCACGCAGCCGTCATACCGCTCAGGAAGGAGGCGCGTTCTGTCTCCTAGAGATGAACATACCTTGGTGCGAAAAGTGCAAATCAATCCCAGAACAACAGTAAAGGACCTTGTGAAGATGCTGGACGAAACAGGTACAAAAGTATCTATATCCACAGTAAAACGAGTTCTATATCGACATAACCTGAAAGGCCGCTCAGCAAGGAAGAAGCCACTGCTCCAAAACCGCCATAAAAAAGCCAGACTACGGTTTGCAACTGCACATGGGGACAAAGATTGTACTTTTTGGAGAAATGTCTTCTGGTCCGATGAATCAAAATAGAACTGTTGGTCATAATGACCATCGTTATGTTTGGAGGAAAAAGGGGGAGGCTTGCAAGCCGGACACCATACCAATCGTGAAGCAAGGGGGTGGCAGCATCATGTTGTGGGGGTGCTTTGCTGCAGGAGGGACTAGTGCACTTCACAAAATAGATGGCATCATGACGAAGGAAAATTATGTGGATATCTTGAAGCAACATCTCAAGACATCAGTCAGGAAGTTAAAGCTCGGTCACAAATGGGTCTTCCAAATGGACAATGACCCCAAGCATACTTCCAAAGTTGCGGCAAAATGGCTTAAGGACAACAAAGTCAAGGTATTGGAGTGGTCATCACAAAGCCCTGACCTCAAACCTATAGGAAATTTGTGGGCTGAACTGAAAAAGCGTGTGCGAGCATGGAGGCCTACAAACCTGACTCAGTTACACCAGCTCTGTCAGGAGGAATGGGCCAAAATTCACCCAACTTATTGTGGGCAGCTTGTGGAAGGCTACCTGAAACGTTTGACCCAAGTTAAACAATTTAAAGGCAATGCTACCAAATACTAATTGAGTGTATGTAAACTTCTGACCCACTGGGAATGTGATGAAAGAAATTTAAGCTGAAATAAATCATTCTCTACTATTATTCTGACATTTCACATTCTTAAAGGAAAGTGGTGATCCTAACTGACCAAAGACAGGGAATTTTTACTAGGATTAAATGTCAGGAATTGTGAAAAACTGAGTTTAAATGTATTTGGTTAAGGTGTATGTAAACTTCCGACTTCAACTGTGTGTGTGTATATTTATATTTTTAAAGATTTGGTCATCCTCTCCACTTTCTCTCCCACTACCTTCTGCACTTGACTTCATATATACAAACTTTGCATGTCAGGAGTATCATTACAACATGTAAAAAAAATATACCTTTAAATTGCAATTTGCCATTTCTAGGACTCAAAGCTCTATTCCAGATATATCAAAGATATTTGATATTCAAAAATATTCTATTTCACTAGGTTAAAATGGCATGATCAATTTGTCCTTGTAAATGTCATCTAACTGTCAGAGTAGTAAGGCGTAATGTAATGATCAAAGAGCATCTCCAATGTTCCCCATCACGTCTCAACTAAAACACTGAACAGATGGAGATTTCTGCAGTTAAGTCTGCCTGTAACTGTTCCAGTGGACTGACTGTGTCTGGCAGGGAAGTAGCCTGTCCATCTGTAAACATCAGAGGCTCAGTACAACACTACCTGGTACTTGGCTCAGTACTACACTACCTAGTACTTGGCTCAGTACTACACTACCTGGTACTTGGCTCAGTACTACACTACCTGGTACTTGGCTCAGTAATACACTACCTGGTACTTGGCTCAGTAATACACTACCTGGTACTTGGCTCAGTAATACACTACCTGGTACTTGGCTCAGTACTACACTACCTGGTACTTGGCTCAGTACTACACTACCTGGAACTTGGCTCAGTACTACACTACCTGGAACTTGGCTCAGTACTACACTACCTGGTACTTGGCTCAGTACTACACTACCTGGAACTTGGCTCAGTACTACACTACCTGGTACTTGGCTCAGTACTACACTACCTGGAACTTGGCTCAGTACTACACTACCTGGAAAGAGTTTGTGTTTGATGAAGGCATGAAAGCAGCTGAATTTGGGAGGCACTGGGTGCCAGAATATCTTCAGCTCGTTGGAACACAGATGAGAAACACACTTTAGGACAGGGAAGTTGAGGGAACTAATTTAAACCAATTAAATGACTCCTTTAAAACAAGCAAAACAATATATTGAGAGATTCAACAGTGTTGAGTAGTTAGTGTTCAGTGAATGTATAATTGTGCCTTACGTTAGAGCAACATCTTTCAAGCAACCTGCTGAATCTAATGAGTTGCAAATGTGTTTGGTGCCACCTAGTGGATAATTGTTTTGGGAAAAAACTTCTCTACGTAATATCCAGTGATCCTTTGCCAGTCAGCCAGGCAGGCTGAGTCCTTAGGGAGGGGTCACACAGTCCTTTACATCAGACTCAGTCACATCCACACAGGGCACGCCTTCATTTACTATACTGCAAAGAGATTAACCAGTTAACCATACCTCACCAATGTGATCTCACCCTATATATCCTACTGCTGTGTTTCTATGGTGTTTGTTACTTAGGCAATCCGGAATGACCAGTGAGGAGCTCTATGGTGATCTGCAGGACCTGAAGGAATCAGCCTGTGACCTGACAGAGATGGAGCCAACCAACTCATTGGTCAGTGTGGTGTTCAGTACCCCCCACCCCCCCTACCCAAATGTAAATGTTATGTAATTCCCAACGCTCACCCCCCATTTCAGACTATAAATATCTTTAATTAAAATATATGCTGACTTGAAAAGTAGTAGCGATATTATCTTACAGTAACCCCCACAATCTGAGCTTTTTAGGCTATTATTATATGTTCCTTTGTGTGCTGAACTGAAGTGTTATGTTATACAGTACTGTGAGCACTACAGAGATACAGTGTTCTATTTAATTGTGTGCCACCAGTGCTCAACAATGACAGCCATGGGAACCTGAGTGCCTTCCTGGGGCCTGCTCTACACTGAGAAACGGCAGTGGCAACAAGCCATGTCCGACTTTGAAGCGGGATCAAACTCGACAGGTAATACCACTGGGCCTCTCGCTGTGACAGAGTCTGGATCCTTTCTTCTGAAAAGAGCAACGGGGCTTTGAGTAAGAGAGAGGGGAGAGAGGGGGGGGGGGGGTGTTGGAGCGAATAAGAGTTCCACGATGTATAAGAATGTTTCATGTTTAGAACTAGAATCTTGCTTGAAGTGTAATGACTGGTAATGAGAATGTTGTAGAATACCTTGGAGATGGAGATTGAGAAATTACACTTTGTTCAATATTTTTCTCTTTATGATGATTTCTTGTTTCTCTCATGTCTGTAGCACTGGCCCACGTGAACCTGGCTTGCTGAAGATCAGGGTGGGAAAATATCCGCAGTGGTTGGTGGATACTCACATTTTACCAGCCCCCCCAATTTTTTTCCAGGCCCATTTTTTCTTCTATGCTGTACCCCGTCCCGCTTTCACCTCTGTAGCGTTCAGATTGTTTCTTCTAGAGCTGAAACACACACTAAAATAAATATTAATGTACCAGCCAATGCCAAAATCTACCAGCATTTGGCTAGTGGCTTGTGTTCATTTCCCACCCTGCTGAAGATGGGTCAGAATTATGTAGCCATCAGAATGTTCAGCAATGCCTTAAGGGTGGACCCCACCTACATCAGAGGATACAGGTAGCCTAGTGGTTAGAGCGTTGGGCCAGTAACGAAAGGTTGGTGGATCGAATCCCCGAGCTGACAAGGTAAAAATCAGTTGTTCTGCGCCTGAACAAGGCAGTTAACCCACTGTTTCTAGGCCATCATTGTAAATAAGAATTTGTTCTTAACTGGCTTGCCTAGTTAAATAAAGGTTCAATTTAAAAAAAGAAATACATCTGCTGGACCCAAGCCCATCACAATGTAAACACGATCACGTCACCATGTTTTTTGATTTATAAACTTATTTTACATTTGTGGTTCATGTACTGCATCTTATTTGTATCTAAACAGGTCAATGATCTGAAGAGAGAAAATCTTACAACTCACATGAAACCAGGTGCACAACACTTCTATATCATGAGGTAAAGGACCTTTCTGTCACATACATAAAAACGATTGTCCTTGACTTACAGGTGTCTTTTTGTTGTATAAATGTTATATTTCTCAAGTAAGATACTGTACCAGGCTTGAGTTTACTGTAAGTCTATAGAAGTGACTTCAACCATTATTTTAGAGTACATGCTCTCTCTGTTCCAGAGGACAGTATATGTGTGACATGGAACAGTTTGACCTGACCACATTTTGTATCAAATACACTGCTAAGATGAACAAAGGTACAAATATTCTATGCATAAAGGAAGCACAATATGAGCTCCCTGACTGACAAGCCATTGCTATCTCTCAGACAGACGCTATATGGCAGAACTCACTGTGTGTCCAAAATGATATCCTAATCCCTACATAGTGCACTACTTATGATCAGAGCCCATAGGGCTCTAGTCAAAAGTAATGCACTACAGTATATAGTGAATAGGGGGCCGTTTAGGACTCAACAACTGTCTTATACGGACCAAACAGACTGTGATATTTATATTGGCCCTTCCCCACCACCAGCTTTGGGGTCATTTCCTATCCAGCAGGCTGCAGTCCAGTCTTTCCTGGGGAATGATGCCAAAGCCATTGCCTGTCTAGAGGCAGCCACCAACAACCGACCCTCACATCCCATCTTCATTCTGCTGGGCAAGACTCAGATGAAGGCAAGCAGGTTGCTGTTGCTATGTTGTTGCTATGTTATGGGTTACCATACCTTGACATGTTTCATCCATTAACTCAGGGTTTCCCAAACTCGGGCCTGGGTGCACGTTTTGGTTTTGGCCCTAGCACTACACAACTGATTCAAATAATCAAAGCTTGATGATGAGTTGGTTATTTGAGTCAGCTGTGTAGCGCTAGGGCAAAAACAAAAAGGTGCACCCAGGGAGGCCCCGATTATCTAACAGTCACACTTAACTTTTTTTCTACTAGCGGCGACTTTACCGACAGCTACTTTATTGAAGAAAAAATGTACTTACTATATGACTGAGATGTGGTTGTCCCACCTAGCTATATTAATATGAATGCACTAACTGTAAGTTGCCTGGATAAGAGCGTCTGCTAAAAGACCAAAATGTAAATGGATTTTTCTATCATATCCTCTCTTCTGCGTTTAACTTGGTTGTCGAGTGTCCACTTTTGTTTTCAGTGCGCCCACTGTATGTTTTATTTCAGCCACATCTTCGCCCACTTTGGCAATTTTCTCTTCAAGATTTTTGTTCATTTTGCAAATCTCCTTTAGAACTGGGTCATCAGGCTGTTCTTCTCTGCCATTTTCCTTGCTAGCAGCAGGTGCAGGTAGAGACGACATTTGTGTTTTCGTCAAAAGTGTCTGCTTTTGTGCATTTGGAAGTCATTTTCCATGTAACCGATATCTTGGATAATTAGTTCAAATGTGTTACTAGGGGTTGAATAATGAGTTAAAATGGGGTTGGAGCTACACAGACTCTTTAGTTAGCTGCTGATCGTCACCGGAAGTAGGTGGTTGGCCATTCTTGATATACACAGGAAACTTTTGAGCATGAAACTCAGCAGCGTTGCAGTTCTTGACACAACCCAGTTTGCCTGGAACCTATTACCATACCCCGTTCAAAGGCACTTAAATATTTTGTCTTGCCCATTCACCCTCAATGGCACACATACACAATCCATGTCTTAAGGTTAAAATCATTCTTTAATGTCTCCTCGCCTTCATCTACACTGATTGAAATGGATTTAAAAAGCGATCATAGCTTTCAACTGGTCAGTCTGTCATGGAAAAAGCCTGTATACACTGGGTGTAGGCTACTGCATACATGAACAAGGCAACAGTAAACATGTTGTCCCCACGAATGATGCAGCGCCCCCCATTGAGCCAATTGAGATATCGCGTCCCCTTTGAGCCAATTGAGACATCATGTTTGACTAAAACATTTCAGTTAACTCGCCATGGGCCAATAAGTGTCATTTTGTAAATGTCAGATCACTATGGCAAGAAGCATCATTCACTGAAGTTTTGTCAAAATCTGGCCAGCACTGTTTGAGATATCACATGTGACTAACATACGAACCACAGTCCCCTCGCAGGAGTGTCACTACAAACGTTTACGTTAGAGGAAAAAAAAAAGTGCACATGCATGAGTGTGAGACACTGTCAAGAGTAAAATGAAAGCAATCAATCCAGCGAGATTTAAGTGACAAGTGGATTTTGCACCCAAATAAATGGCTGAAAAGGAGAGATCCTCAGGTGGGCGGGGCATGCGAGTTGCTACTCAATGTGTTCACTGTTCAGTAGTTTCTCAGTCCACTGTGCACCAGGTATTGTACAGAGATTTGTCATAAGTTACAAGGTAAGATGGTTGTATTGTAAACTTTTTTTAATAAGTAGTTTGTGTTTAGGTCTGTTAAATCAATCTGTCTTAAGGATATGTGGTTCAGTGCATTGTATTGTTGCGTTGTAGGCAATGTGGTAATGAATCAAACCCAGAACTCTGCCATTCCAGGCTCCGTGCTTCAAACCCAGAACTCTGCCATTCCAGGCTCCGTGCTTCAAACCCAGAACTCTGCCATTCCAGGCTCCGTGCTTCAAACCCAGAACTCTGCCATTCCAGGCTCCGTGCTTCAAACCCAGAAGTCTGCCATTCCAGGCTCCGTGCTCCAAACCCAGAAGTCTGCCATTCCAGGCTCCGTGCTCCAAACCCAGAACTCTGCCATTCCAGGCTCCGTGCTTCAAACCCAGAACTCTGCCATTGCAGGCTCCATGCTCCAAACCCAGAACTCTGCCATTGCAGGCTCCATGCTCCAAACCCAGAACTCTGCCATTGCAGGCTCCATGCTCCAAACCCAGAACTCTGCCATTGCAGGCTCCATGCTCCAAACCCAGAACTCTGCCATTGCAGGCTCCATGCTCCAGCCAATGAGCCTTATTTCCCTAATGACTTGTGATTGGTCTGCCAGATTAGATTCACCAATTGTGGCCAAGGATTTTAATTAAACATGGGTGATGAATGTGTGACCCGGCAGGCCAGGTGCTATGACAGCCATCCTGTTGTTCTGTCAGCAGGGCTGCTATGTTTCATACACTGCTGTTGGGTCTCTGTCTGATACCAATATTTTGTACATTTATTGTAATTCAGTTCCACTAATTTAATGAATGAATGTGTTTAGGTGCTTTTTCAGACTTGATTGTATTGTTGATAGTTGCATGGAACTGAATCATATTTAATTTGATTGTTTTAGCATAGACCAAGCCCATTCATAAGGTGTATGTGGAGAATCCAAGTGTTATGACTTTAAAAACTATAGTTAGCTATGAATAGACAGCCTCAAACTGTCTGGTCTTGGTTTTACTCTGTGTGTATGTCTCTTCTCCTCCGGCCCAACGATGCCCTGGTCTACAAGCGGTGGAGGACTACAGAACAGAAGTTGAACTCAGAGAGGCACCTGAGGGCTGAGATGAGCCATCCCCATAGTAGTGGTACTGTACAGTCTGTCTTCATATGATGCTACTCAAATCAAAGTGTTTGTATTAAGTACTTGATGTGTTTAGGCCTGTTAAATCACTCAACCAGTAGGTCTGAACCTGACATAATGGTTGACAGTAAAGATACTGTCAATCAAAATTGATACATAGGAATCTTTTTTTTTTGTCATGTGTTTAATGTAACTTTCATGACATTGCATTTGAGTGTTTCAAGAGTCATGTGATGTGCAATCATATCTTAAGTGCTGGTGCATTTACTGTGGTTGTTTTGAAAAAAATATTTTTGTGCCAAGTTCAAGATCTACCTTCATGAATCCCCATTGAGTCATTGGAAACAGTTTGCAGTTCCCAACAAACAAATATTGTATTTCTCTGGCTTTGGAGCTCTTTCCCAGTGAAATAACTGGTTTATTTCTTGCCCATCCAAATCAGTTGAGTCAGTCTTTATAAAACAGGAGCTAGAGAGATGAGTGGGAGACCTATGGAGTATGAAAAACACCTGCCAAATGAACCGGCGTGCATCCAGGAGGGAGATAGGAGTGTGAACACAACCATCTGTTCCACTCACATACTGAGACTGTGTGTGTGTGTGGCTTGTTGCATTTCAAGGACAATCATTCTCTCAAAACAATTCTAGCAAAAATGATATGGCTGACCCAGCTGAATGCAGTGTTTCTTATTGAGGCAATTCTTCTGTTTTCCAATCCAACATTGTTTGTTGCATTCTAATGGAACATGTTTATTTTACTTCAATCAACTTCAACTTCATGAGCCCTTAGAATTATACAATTAAGTCAAAGGCCTTTCTCTCTTGAGCTGAGGAAATCTAAAATGTTTTAGTTTAGTTATTGCTCACCAAACACTACTTATGTTTAATTTAGTCTGTTTACTGCCCACTGGGCACAGACCTCAGTTCCTCGTTTTGATTTACTTCTGATTGAGTTAAACTTGAATTCAACGTGAAATCAACAACAATTGAACCATGTCATTGGATTTAGATTAAAAGTTTGGTGAAAAAAAGCATACCAGTTTGTGCCCAGTGGGTAGAATCTAATGTCATTTGGCCAGTTCTGATAGATTAAAAGTTGTCACATAAGACCCAGAAACTGCTCGCCTATCCAACTTTGTCAACACAGATATTGCATTTGGCTTTCCTCATGAAACTGTATTTACTTAGATTTTCAGTCTCTAGAGCAGGGAGTGTCGCAAGTACTGCACGATTTTGCACCATACCCGACCCACTGAGATAATTAATCAGCTCAGTGATTGACTAATTTCAACACACCTGGTCTTCCAGGTCGGTTTTAATCAAAAACATGAAGCGCATGCAGCACTACAGGATCAGGGTTTCCTACCCCGGCTCTAGAGTGAATCTCTAATATGTTTTTGTACCATACTGTGATTTGAATATGACGATTGACTTTACTAATTAAACATAAATTAAAAAATAACACTGGGACTTATTTGAAATTCTCAGTGACATTCCCACCTGATGTGGATATTATTTGTGATTGTGTCGTCTGTAATAATTATAGTTGGTATGACAGCTCACTTATTTCAAAATAAAGACGATCTTTGTGCTCTGTTGCCTACACATGCCAGGTATGCTTTTTGATTGTCATTTTAAGATGAAAATCCAAGGAAGATTATTAAATTAAAGATGATAAATATCACAATATGACAAAACACAATTTATGCAGTTGTATTAGTCTCATAAATGTCCAATTGTGTTGACTGTGTGTTTTAATGAAATTGTAAAATTGCTGATACGACGAAAACTATTGTGCGTCGGCTCTGCAGCAATTTACCAATCAATCAGTTGAAATTGAATGTGTGTTTTGACGTTCAACGACATTTCTATTTCAGATTACAGTGGTGTATATCGATTAGGACCTAGCCTAGGCCCCACCGCAACGTAATTTTACAACGTCTGAAGCTGCGTCTCTCAAATGACTACAACATTCGTAGCTATCCATGGTCCTGAAACGCAACGTCTGCGCGCTGTACCATCGATCAACTGCCGTGAGGAGATGGGTTCTCTGGACAGTACTGTTTGAGAAGGGTTATTTAAGACATACTTTTTTTTTTAGAAAAAACTGCCAAAATGCTCATCAACAGCTCTATCAGGAATCTAACACTGGAGGACGTTTTTTCCCTAATTAACAACTCGTCTGGGAACGGAACGGACAACGAGTCTCACGGCAGCGCTATCCTCATCTCCTTCATTTACTCGGTTGTCTGTTTGGTCGGACTGTGCGGGAACTCTATGGTTATCTATGTCATTTTTAGATATGCCAAAATGAAAACGGCAACAAATATTTACATTCTGAATTTGGCCATCGCGGACGAGTTACTTATGCTGAGTGTCCCCTTCTTGGTGACATCTTCACTCCTTCATCACTGGCCTTTCGGCTCCCTTCTCTGCCGACTTGTTCTGAGTGTTGATGCTATTAATATGTTTACGAGTATTTACTGCCTAACTGTACTTAGCATAGACCGATATATTGCGGTTGTACACCCCATCAAAGCCTCCCGGTACCGGAGGCCCACAATAGCTAAAATAGTCAACTTTGGGGTTTGGATGTTTTCTATCCTGGTAATTTTACCCATTATTATATTTTCCACGACCGTTCCAAACTTGGACGGTTCGCTCGCTTGCAACATTCAGATGCCAGAGCCAGTGAACCAGTGGATGGCTGTGTTTGTGATTTATGCCTTTCTCATGGGCTTTCTGTTCCCAGTCATTGCTATCTGTATGTGTTACATCCTCATCATCGCCAAGATGAGAGTGGTGGCAATGAAGGCAGGCTGGCAGCAGCGTAAGAAATCGGAGAGAAAGATCACTCTGATGGTGTTGATGGTGGTGACCGTGTTTGTCATCTGTTGGATGCCCTTTCACATTGTACAGCTCGTTAATGTCTTTGTGAAGCACCATAACGCGACATTCATGCAACTCGCAGTGATTTTGGGGTACGCAAACAGCTGCGCCAACCCTATACTGTATGGATTTTTATCAGACAATTTCAAACGTTCGTTCCAAAGAATTTGGTGCTTGCGGTGGATGGACAATGCAACGGAGGAACCAATAGATTACTATGCCACGGCTCTGAAAAGTCGTGGTTACAGTGCGGATGAATTTCAACCAGACAACATGGAATGTGACAGCACTTATAGAAATGGAATCTGCACTTCGAGGACAACGACACTGTAACCTAGCATATGGACATAAAGTGATGAAACGATATGAACAAAATCATAAATTTGACCACTGAGTGTTTTGTTCATTAGGCCTACTAGGCTGTTACTTCGGTATTTATTAGTTTGGTTTACTTGCAACTATTTATATGAACTCAATTAAAAAGTTGACTAATCAGAATGTCTTATTATTGTTTGAATCATTGCAATATGGATCCAGGTGGCACTGTGCGTAAAAGTCCTCCAATTATGACAAGTAGCCTACAGAGCAGAAACAGACTGGCACTACTAGAGGCTGCCGGTGTGCAGTGTAGTTATACTATTTCCACTGTGTGAGCCAGAGTGTGGACTCGAGTCACAAGACTTGGACTCGAGTCTGACTTGAGTCACACATTTGATCACCTGAGACTCGACTTGATAGAAAATAAAATAACTTGAGACTTGACTCGAAACGCACACTCGGCACTCTCTCTGATTGGACCAACTGTCAATCAACACAGGTCGGATGAGCTAGCGCAGTGAGAATATTTTCGGGGGTCGCTAGTGCGAAAGCTGAATGGGAAAATATGTATATTTTTTTAATACATATTTTAATAGGCTACATGTAGCCTGCCATTTTAATTTTATAACAATACCTTTGCTTATTTGATCTGGTCACTAACATGATAGGCCTACAGCATTGCAACAAATGGTTGTTTCTAAAACATTCTAAACTATGCTTCAGAACCAAAAAGTTGTGCATCTTGACTGTTGACCAGTCATTACCATTGGCGCGCAAAGATGGGCTCACACATCCAGATTAGTGACCAGAAATCGCTTGTTTAATTTTCTCCGGTTTTGCTAGGCAAAAATAGAGTAGCCTGCCTAAGTTAATATTATCCAGTGGAGATGCGTCATTCATGGCAGGTGGGGCAGAGCTCCATCTGTTTTGAGCCCCACCTGTTTAGAAAAAATATATATTTTCAGTTTTGCATGTTATTTTGGCATCAATAGGTGTGACATATCCGTTTGCAAACAATGTAAAAAAAATGTTGCGTTAATAAAGCTGCATACAAACATGGTCTCTTTTTTTGCTTTCTTGAGTAAGGCAGCTCCAAAATGCACGTGTTTCAGCCTAGCTCAGTGCTTTTTGTGGTAGTGGGTCAGCCAGCGGAAAATATGGAGAGTAGGGGTTGGTAATGTTCTCTAGTTGCGCCATGATTGGCTCAGTATTCTGTCATTCATGGGGACACTACCTCACCACAAAATCTACGGCTGGAGCTCGAAAATTCAAGCCCCCTAGGTGCTGCCATAGACTTACATTAGAAGTGCCCATCCAAGAAGGCTCAAGGTCATTGGCCACAGATAAAATGACGTCAAATCATGTCATATCTACCTTAGCTTTGATTGGATTTATCATGTCAACGTCATACTTTCAACATCTTAGCTAGCAGGCTAGACAAGCAATCATCATCATGCATCAAGTCAACAATCTACTGGCAAATCCTTTCAATCCTTGTCATATGAATAGAAATTATAGATAAAACGTAACGGTGCTCATCAGCCGTTTGACATAAACATTACACAACAAGTTGGAAATCGCAAATTCAACAATGAGTGCTAAGGCGCCACTGCAGCCCCGGGTTCGATCCCAGGCTGTATCATAACCGGCTGCGCCCGGGAGACCCATGGGACGGTGCACAATTGTCCCAGCGTCATCCGGGTTAGGGGAGGGTTTGGCCGGCTGGGATGTCCTTGTCTCATCATGGTCTAGCGACTCCTTGTGGTGGG